>NC_033650.1:176777-182779 GCF_001601855.1 Plasmodium reichenowi | reverse complement strand
ATAAAAAATAAAAAAAAAAAAAAAAAAAAAAAAAAAAAATTTTTTTAAAATTTTTTTAGGGAAAAAAAAAAAAAAAAAAAAAAAAAAAAAAAAAAAAAAAAAAAAAAAAAAAAAAAAAAAAAAAAAAAAAAAAAAAAAAAAAGTACAGCGAATAATACATATATATAAATATATTTATTCATTTAAAAAAAAAAAAAAAATATACATATATATATATTTATATATATATATAATAAAATAATATTAATTACAGATAAAAAAAAAAAATAAACCCATAGTTATTAATTAATAAATATATTATATTTATATATATATATATATTATATATATGTAATATACATTAACATATACACATATATATATCTTTATCTTTATTTTTATCTTTATTTTTATTTTTATGTTTGTCATACCTGGTTTTTCCTTAGCTCCTGATAGGATATTTTTTTTTGTTGAAATGTTTGGAGTTGTGACTTTTCTCATAAAAGTTTTGTGATTTCCATTTTTAAGATTTGATAGTTTACCTTTAAGACTAGTTTTTATTAATTTATTATGATATGTTGAAGAAAGAATAGTAGTGTGATGAGCTGTTTTATTATTATTTTTTTCTTTAAAATTATAAATTGGATTTATACTTTTTTTGTGTAAGGATGTTTTGTTTATATTTCCTTCTTGTTCACTTATATTATTTGTTATTGTATTTATTTTGTTTATTTTTTTTTTAAAAAATAAAAGTTTTTTTTTTGGTTCAATTATATTATTATTATCATTATTATTATTATTATCATTATTATTATTATTATTATTATTATCATTATTATTATTATTATCATTATTTTGTTCATATGAATAATTTTTTGAGGTATTATTAATTACTGATGATATATTTTTTTTTTTTCCTTTTCCCTCTGGTATATAATTACTTTTTTTAAAATTATCCTTTGTTTTTATTTCCATATGTAAAGAGTTTTTATGTTGATTTGTTTTTCTTTTATTATTATATAAAAGAATATTATTTTTTAAATTACAATTTTTATCCATATATATATCTTTTGAATTGTAAATATAAATATTATTTTCTTTTTTTTTTTCATTATTTTGAATTGTTTTATTTTGAATTGTTTTATTTTGAATTGTTTTATTTTGAATTGTTTTATTTTGAATTGTTTTATTTTGAATTGTTTTATTTTGAATTGCTTTATTTTGAATTGCTTTATTTTGAATTGCTTTATTTTGAATTGTTTTATTTTCCGATTGTATTATCTTTTCCTCCTCTTTATATGTATCCTTATAATTTTTCTTAGCGATATCATTTATTTTAAGAAGAGATAATTTTTTGTTTTTTTTTTCATCCATATGATTAATATTTTTATTATTATTATGATTATTTTGTGTAATGTTATATTTTGTGTTATTTTTTTTTTTTTCTATTTGTTTATTTTTCACCAAGATGTTGCTACGACTTGCTGATTTTATATCATTATTTATATGATGAAAAAAATTATTTGTTGTTATATTTTTTTTAGGAAATAATAAAAAAGAGTCCTTCGAATTTTTTGAAGTAATTTTTTGTGTTAATTTAGGATTTACTGTACTTCTTTTTATCATTTTATTTTTTATTTCATATATGAGATTCCCTGATGTTTGTGCGCTCGTTTTTTTTTTATCATTGTAATTATTATTATGAGTATGTTCACTTGTATTATTATAAATGTCATTTATATTATTATTAATGTCATTTATATTATTATTAGTGTCATTTATATTATTATTAATATCATTTATATTATTATTAATGTCATTTATATTATTATTATTGTCGTTTATATTATTATTGTAATCTTTAATATTATTAACATTTTCATTTATATGTTGATTTATATTTACTTCATTGTATAAGATGGGTTCATAACTTTTTCTTCTCATCTGCTCAAAGGTTAATCCTTTCCTTACCTCCTTATGATTTATTTTTAAAACATTTATGTCATTATTTTTATATGTTGTGCTCATAGTAGGATCCAAGGTGTTAAGTAATTTGTCCTGTGTTTGATTTAATGTTTCTTTGCTTTTATTAATATTTATAGATATATTATCTGCACAATTATATTGATTCCCAATCATTTTGTAATAAATAGATGTATCATCTTTATAATAACAATTATCCTTTTTATTATGTATCCCGTTATTTATTTCTTTATCAAATATAATATTGTTTTTATTTGATCTAATAATATGATTTCCTTCTTCTATAGAAATATTGTTAATATTATTATCTATACATTGAAAAGATGTATCATTAATTTTTTTGTTTTTTTGTATTTCATTTTTTTTAATATGTGAAATTTTATCACCCTGTTTATTTTTATATGTGTTTACATTATTTAGAATATTTTTGTTACCATTTATATTATTGTTAAAAATAATGTTTGATTTATTATTAATATAAGATATATATGTGTTTTCTTCTTTACAAAAGGTTGATGTTTTTATATTAGAATGTATATGTTGAGAGTTGTTTTTTATTTCTTTATATATATTACTATCATTATTATTATTGTAATTATTATTGTTATTGTAATTATTATTATTATTATTATTATTATTGTAATTATTTTTTTTTTTAGATGTTAACCCTTTGATAACAAGACACACATTTGTGTCATCTCTTTTATTATGGTTTATATTAAGAGATTCATTTTTTTTATAATTATTTTTTAAAAAATTTTCTTCCTTTTTTTTATTTGAATATGACAATACAATATCAGAGTTATTATTAAGAACACAACCTGCTTTCTTCTCTTGTTCATCAACAATATAAATCGTTTCAGCATGATAATTATTTTTATTAATATCAATATTATTACATTTATTCGTTTGGTCTTTCACATTTCTTACTTTATCACCTTCTTTTATCATATGAGAAAGATTTTCTTTTTGATCATCATTTATTAATTTTGTTTCTTCAAATAAATTTAAATTTAGGAGTTCCTTTAAATTAATATTATGTTTTATACAAGTAACTTTATCATTTTTTATATTATTACTTTGATCAATTCCTATATCCTTTTTAATATCCTTTATATTATTTCTTCTATCTTGAAAAGAGCAAGAAGAAGAAGAAGAAGAATTTCCTTTGTTCATAATATCATCACAACATTTTTTCCTATTTACATTAATGATATTTGGTTTACGCATATAATTATTTATCTTATCTTCTGGAAACTTTGTCTTTGTTGGTTTATTATTAAATACATGTCTATCTTTTGTATGTTTTACATTTGTTATGTTCTTTTTAATAAATGTAGAAATAGACGACTCTTCTTTTCTTCTTCTTAAATGAAGATCATTCCTTTTATCTGTTAATAATTTATTATTGGAACGATAATTCGTTTGAGAAACATCATCATGTTTTTTAATTAGATTAATATTCATTGTATGTATAATAATTTTTTATATGAACAAGAAATATACATATACTTAATACTTTTAATTATATAATTTGATTATATAATTTGATTATATAATTTGATTATAAATGTTGATTATATAATTTGATTATATAATTTTGATTATAAATTTTGATTATGTATTTGTTTTATTTGTTTATTTATTTATTTATTTATTTGTTTGTTTGTTTATTTATTTATTTATTTTATTTTTTCTCTTTTTTCTTTCACTATATTAAAGTGGAAGATTCCAAGAAAAATTATCTCATCATACCTTTTTTTTTCTTTTATTCATTTATAATTAATAAATTTATACATGTACAGACAAAATATATATATATATATATATATATATATAATATTTATATATCATATGACTTTGGTAAAATAAGTTCATTTTAATATGTGTGCCTATATTTTTATTAACAAGAATATATCGTTATTACAATGGACAAGATGTTTTAATAATATAAAATAAATATTATTTTTAAATATAAAGTACTTATATTAAGTACGAAGCATATCCTCTATCTATCCATAATAAAATCGTTACATGAAATAAATATATTTATAAATATATTATTTTTATTATTAATGATTGAGGGTATATAAATAGACAGGCGTTCCAAGGTAAACATTACATAAATATAAATAAATAAATAAATATATATATATGTTATAGACTATAATACAAATATATATATAAAAATATTACATATAATAAATATAAACATACAATATACACACATATATATTTACATTATGCATATATTTATTTTTTAAAAAGAAGGACTCTCTCTCTTGAAATATCAACACTTTTTTTATTATATATATATATATATATATATATATATATTTCTCTCTATCTTTATACCATTTTAAATTAGATAGGCATACATAAAATATATATATGTAGATATAGATATATATTTTTATATTTTTATACTTTTATATTTTCGTTTGTACCATGCATAAAATATGATCGCACACTATTTAAAATACTTATATATTAATATACATTGATGTTTATTTATTTTAACGTATAAATATAAAAGATGTGATCCTTTTATATTCTAGGAGCAAACATTCAATTATAAAAAATATGTTTTAATATTATTACATATATAATTATATATATATATATATATATATTTTATTTTATTTTCTCGTATTATCCTCTTATAATTAGTGTCCACATATATCATAAAATTTAAACAAGAGACTGCTTCTCTTTGAAGGTGTAAATACATGAATAAGTTTTTTATTTGAAAATGTAGATGAAAAAAACATCCTATATTAAATTCTCTTTTTATCAATATATTTTTTCATAAGAGAAAGACACACAAATGTATGTATTTATTAATATATATATATATATATATATATATTTTTTAACAAAAAATTTTATATATTATTGATACAATTATATAGGAAAAGAATTCAACCATTTATTAAATTAAAAAAAAAAAAAATACATTTGATTATTTTTATAAAAAAAAAGAAAAAAGGTTACAAATTCGTTTTCTGTCATTCTATTATTTCTGTACATGATGTATTTTCATTTTAAAAATAAATTGTTTCTTTTTTCGATTCTCTCTTTTGTTGTTTTTTTTTTTATTCTAAATTATCAAACGTATGCAAGTAGCTGCACTGTTTTAAAGGACAAGCATTTTTCTTTTTATGAGAGGAAAGTAAATTGGAAAGAAATAAAAAAATAAATACGTATATTGAACCTATGTAATAATATATATATATATATATATATATATATATATATGTATATTTTGCTGGTTCAATGAAATGACCCTTATATTTTTTATTTTATGAGATATTTTTTTTATGATGTCCCACCTGTTTGTTGCATTTACTTTTATTTCTTCTTCTCTTCAGATGAAAGAATTGAATATTGCTGATCCTCCTTACAGCGTTTTTAATTTTTCCACAGAAGTATCAAGTGACCATGATATTATTCAAGGTTAAGATAAAAGGAAAGGAAAACAATAAGAACGAATAAAAAAAAAAAAAAAGAAAAGCAAAATAGAACACAATATTTTCTGTTTTATTTACAATTAATTAAAATAAATTAATTTTTTTGATATGTTCATGAAAATGAACTAGCTAAAAATTGTGGATTTTTTTTTTTTTTTTTTTTTTTTTGTGTGTGTGTGTGTAAATTGGAAATATAGCTATTTTTGTTTAGCTAAATAAAAAGGAGCTAGCTAATAAATAAAAGAAAAAAAAAAAACATACATACATATATATATATATATATATATTGTTTGTTCCCTTTTTGTCATAGATGAGCTTGAGAAAAAGGAAGTAAGTGAAAATAATATATACACATTGACGGTTGTATTAAATACAATTGTTTTTTTGTTTATCACGAAATGAGAGACATATATATATATATATATATATATATATATGTGGGACATTTCATTGAATATTAAAAAATATGGTAAAGAGGGATTTATAAAATATAATCTACAAATGTGTCACATGGAAAAATTTGTATATTTTTATTCATTAGAAAAAAGCCATGCGAAGATTTAAGTACGA
>NC_033650.1:171777-174277 GCF_001601855.1 Plasmodium reichenowi | reverse complement strand
AAAAATAAGAGCGGTACATTGAGGTTTATTCAATCTGATTATAAGAGTATTAATTTTACTAGGATTATATTCTGCATTCCTTATAGAAACCGCAACTAAACGTAAATTAATATCTATGCACAAATTAGCTGATGATATTATATTATGTATATTTAAAGATATATTTTTATGAACTAGTTTATTTTTTAAATCATCTGATTTTTCTTTTTCATTATTATCATATTCTGATGTATAATGTGCAGACACAACATTATCTTGGTTTATTTTTTCTAAAAATAATTGGTCTTGTTCTAAAAAATTCATATCAAAAATATTATTATTATAACTATTATTACAGTTATTTTTTATGGGATCATTACTTTTTATATTATCCATTTCTTTATTTATTATGTTCAATATATCGTTTTCATAATTTTGTTCTTCATAAGCATGGATGTTATCCCCATGGATTGATCCTTCACGTTCATTATTATTACAATCATTATGGTAATCATTATGGTGATCATTCAGGTAATCATTAAGGTAATCATTATGGTAATCATTATGGTAATCTTTATCTTTTTTTTTGTCTTTTTCTTTTTCTTCTTTATGCATTATGTCATAATATATAAATATATATATAAAAAAAAAAATATATATATATATATATATATATATTTTTAATGCATTATAAATATATTATTATTATAAAAAATTCCTCATATAAAATATATACATATATATATATATATATTTATATATATATGTATGTATAATAATTTATTCTTAATAAAGAAATTATATCCTAATTAATTTATATATATATATATCTATCTATCTGCTCATAAATAATAAAAAAACAAAATTATTTTATTGGGGGCACAGAAATATTTATAAATTTTATATATAATATTTATTTAATTATAATATAAATTTTTTTTTTTTCTGAATATTTAATTTTAAAGTAATGAAAAAATATTATTATATATTAATAAAATAAAAAAAATAAAATAAAAAAAAAAATAAAAAATAAAAAAAACAAAATATATTATATATTATATATTATATATATAATAATAACAATATAGTCTTATGTATTATTATATTTTTATTTATAGGTTTTACCAATAAATACCTATAATAATATTATTACATACATATATTTTTTATATATATATATATTATAATTTTTTTTATGCTATATGGATAAAAATCCAAATTAAAATGTTCTACATAAAAATTATTTCATTTTCAAGAAGATGGGATATTATATATAAATATAAAATATGTAAAATGTTACATTACATTTTATATTATATTATATTTAAAAAAAGAAATTATTTTATTTAATATATTTTATAAAAATTTTCTTTTTATATTCATAAATTAATATATAAATTATAAGATATTATATATAATTATATGAATATAAAATGAATAAATCCATCATCTTATATTGAGTTCGTTCGTTTTTCATTTGTTTATAAAACAGTTTTTTTGAAAGAAAAATTGTATATATATATGTATATATATATATATATATATGTAATTTTTTAATATTTTTATTTAATTTTTCAATTTGTTTTTTTGTTTTGCTTTTTATATTACGATGAGAATAGAAAAGTGTTGGTATTGTTCAGGCAATATATATCCAGGTAACGAACTAAAAAATTAAATAAAATAAATAAAAATATATATATATATATATATATATATATATATATATGTAACAAATAAATGGAAAACATAAAATATAAATATATACATATATACATATGTACATATATATATATTTATATTTATATTTATTGTTTATTTTTTTTTTTTTTAGGGCATGGTATATTTTTCATACGAAATGATTGTAATGTTTTTAAATTTTGTAGAAGTAAATGTCACAAACATTTTAAAGCTAAACACAATCCTCGTAAAGTAAAGTGGACTAAGATATACAGAAAAGAAAGGAATAAAGAATTAAGTTATGATAAAACGTTTGATTTTGAAAAGATTAGAAATGAACCTATTAAGTATGATAGAGATATATATATAAAAACTATTAACGCAATAAAAAAAATTGATACAATTAAAGAGAAAAGGAAAATGAGATTTTATAAAAATCGTATTATAGAAGCGTCTGATAAAAATATGAACTTATCATTAAATTATATTAAGAAGAATCCATTACTTCTGAAAAATACAGAGTATGAAAATGTTATACAAGAATTAACTTTAAATAAACAAGAACGAGATGATACATTAATAATTAAAAATACGTTTGAAGATGATCATATTATATTTACTAAAAATAATCAAGATATCAAATATAAAGCAGATATAACTACCATCTCAGATAAGGAGGTAAAAAAAGACCCAACAAAAAAAGCAAAAAGAAAATTAATATATATATATATATATGTATATAATATATATGTTTAAAATGTATATGTATATGTGCATATATGTCATTATTTAATATTTTTCATATCTCTTTTTTTTTTTTTTTTTTTTTTTTTTTTTTTTTTTT
>NC_033650.1:168292-171377 GCF_001601855.1 Plasmodium reichenowi | reverse complement strand
GAGAAGAATAACAAGAATCTCATATTGGAATGATACCCTTTTAAAAATATACACACATATATAATATATATATATTTTAAGATATAATTAATAAAATAATTTGAAATTTTTTGTTTTAAAAAAATATGTATAAATTAAAAAAAAAAAACAACAAAAAATAATAATATAAATATATAAATATATAAATATAAATATATATTTTAAAAGACATAAAATTTTTAATTGTGTGAAAATATATATATATATATATTTTATTTATTTATTTATAATATTTTAATTTCTTTATTTTTCATTTTTTTTTAAACGATAAAAAAAAAAAAAAAAAAGAAAAACAAAATAAAATAAAATAAAACAAAACAAAACAAAAGTCTATCAAGATTTCTTTTTTTTTTCATCTTTTAATAACTTAGAATATAAAATTCCACAATTATGTTTGACTGTCATGAAAAAAAAATGTGTCATGTTGTATCCACAAAGAAAGGTATACAAATTGTTTTTACATGAATCTGAAGGGATTGTTAAAAAGGGGGTATAAGAAATAATTTTAAAAGGGTACAATGTATTACATATATATATATATATATATATATATATATATATATATATATATATGTATCATATTTATGTATGATATATATATGCTTTTATTATTTTAACCGAACCTGATGAGATAAATTGAAAATTTCTTTTAAAAATTAACTCAGATTGTATTTGTAGGCACAAATCCTCCCATTTATTTTTAAAGTTATATTTTACTATTAAGAATAATAAAATGACCTGAAAAAATGAAAGACAAAATAAAGAGGCACAATATATACATATATATATATATATATATATATATATATATACATATATTTATTTATTTATTTATTTATTTATTATCATATCATGGATTAATTATATATATATTTATAACTACGTAGGTACCACTATTTGTATTCTAAGAAGTTTTATAAATTTATTTGTGGATGTTAAAAATATGCATGTTTTATCAAAGATTTTAAAAAACATATTATTTTTAGATTGTTCTTGTTGTGCTTCTTTACTTTTTATTAATTGGTTCAATTCATTTTGTTCTTTCATAAGCTTTCTTGTATACTTTCCATTTAATATTAATAAATCATATTCACTTAAATGTTTATTTTCTTTTTTATTCTGATCAATGATTTTATTATATTTTTTAATTTTTTTTTCTATTATTTCTATGTTATCATTTATTTTACTATATTCTGAACTTTCCATATATCTATAATAAATCTTCTTTACCTTATTATAAATTTTATTCAAACCGAATTTACAAAATTTATTTTCCAGTACATAAGAAAAAATAAAAACAATTATTTTTATAATTAAATAGAAAGATAAATAAACGGTCGAGCTATGCACAACGTAGGTGACCGTATTTGAATGGCTTTCCATTTTTCAAAAAAAAAAAAAAAAAAAATATATATATATATTATACATACATATATAAATAAATAAATAAATATATATATATATATATATATTGTATTATTTATATACGTATTATTTTTATTTGATGTATTAAAAAGTATATTTCGTAAACATGATTATGCTATAAAAAAAAAAAAAAAAAAAAAAAGGATCTTAAAAAAAAAAAAAATGAACGACCATTATATTATTACCATATTAATATAAATATATTATATATATATATTTATATATATTATATATATTATATGTATTATATGTATTATATTATTTTTTAGCGTGTGGAAAAAAATAGGTACATAATATAAATATGAAGTATATTGTAAAAATATATATATACATATATTTATATATATTTATATATATTCCAATTATCATATTTTTTTATTTTTTTTTATTAAATGGAATATATAAAAGTATGTAAATATTGATACATATATAAATATAATTATACATATATATTATATATATATATATATTATTTGTATGTAAATCAATACGGTTAGGATAATAATTATAGCTAAAAGAGAAATATATATAAATATTTTACTCTATATATATATATATATATATATATATATATATATATATATATGTTTATATTTATTTATTTATTTTTGAAGATATAAAAAAAAAATATAAGATCTTAATATTTGTAAATATCATGAGTGATAATTCTGTAAATTCCTTAAAAAGGGTAAGTCATAATTAAAAAAAGAAAAAGGAAGAAAATAAATATAATACATATGAAATCATATATATTTATACATTTAATATATTTTTATACTTCTTTAAGCTGAAAGAAATATCTAAAATGATTGAAGCTACTCTAAACCAGAATAATAGAGTAAAAAATATTATGACAAGTGAAATATATCTGAAGAAAAAATGTGAAGCAGCCTTAGAAACTGTAATGAGAAACAAATATTTATTACAATATAAAGAGAGATACACATGTCTCAAAATATGTATACTATATATATATATATATATATATATTTATTTATTTATTTATTTATATATATATTTATTTATTTATTTATTTATAGGTTGAGCATTCGACTGATGAACAAGAGTGTTTTAAGAAAGTTTCGAAAATGTAATATAAAACAAAGAGAATATGAAAAAATGTGCCCATTCAATTCGTTTCTATATATTTATTTTATGGACATATTTTCACTTATACATATGTATCATAATGTTTTTACTTTTATACTTTGTAGTTTTATAAGAAAATCAAGAAGCGAGTTGAAAAATGAATTGAAGGATGAAATTGCTGAATATGATAAGCATTATCCCTATCTAGCAGTACTTCAAAATATGAATAAATAAATAAATAAATAAATATATATATATATCACAAATATATTATTTTAAGCACAGGTGTATATATATATATATATATTTATTTATTTTTATTTATTTTTATTTATTTTTATTTATATCATTTCAATTTAGGAGCTAAGGAAAAGGCTTGTTGATAAATTATCTAACCTTAAAGAGCAATATGTACAAGCTCATGATAGTGTAACCATACAATGAATCGAAAAATAAAATATAATATAATGTAATAATAATATATATCTTTTATATATATGTATATACCCATTTTTTTTTTTTTTTTTTTTTT
>NC_033650.1:165798-168192 GCF_001601855.1 Plasmodium reichenowi | reverse complement strand
TATATTTTATTTATATATATATTATAATTATCCTCATGTTTTCAGAAAAAAAAAAAAAAATATTATAATACCATATATTTATATAATATTTATATATTAATAGAAATATGGAAAAAGAATAAATTTCATTTTTTTATTTTAATATATATTATTTTTTTTTTTTTTTTTTTAAATTACATTTAAAAGTTATAATTCCATATGATTATTAACATTTTTCTTTATTTATTTATTTCCTTTTTTTTTTTTTTTTTCTTTTATTCATATTATTTTTACTTATAGTGTATTCTTGAAAATATATCATATATATATAATATATATACAATAAAATTTATATTAATCTCTTCCAAGCTTATAAAAATATAATACTATAAAATATACATATATAATTATATATATATATATATATATATATATGTATACATTTATATAGTTTCTTTTCTTTTTCTTTTTTTTTTAAATATTTTATTACGGATAAATAATTAAGTGTATAAAGTTTAAATACCCAAAAAAAAAAAAAAAAAATAATAAATATTTATACGTATATATATTCATATACATATATAAAATAAAAAAAAAAAAAAAAAAAGGTTACAAATTATTGATAATAATAAATATATAATAATATATTATATATATTTACCAATAATTAGAAATAAAAAATAAATATATAAATAAATATAAAAATATATATATATATATATAATACATTAATATAGTTTACATTTCTATTTTTAAATTTTTATAAATAATACATACATATATATATATATATATTTATTTATATATATATAAAAGAAAAAAAAAAAAAAAAAAATGGGAGATGACGATTCAACTGTTAATAATAATGGATCTTCACCTGTAAATAATCAAGGTGAACATATACAAGTTAAAGTAAGATCTCCTGACGGAGCTGAAGTTTTTTTTAAAATAAAAAGGAAAACTAAACTAGAAAAATTAATGGAGGTATATTGTAATAGATTAGGTCAATCAATGGAAGCAGGTATGTGCAAAAAGATACATAATAAATTTATATATATGTAATATATATTAAATTATATATATATATATATCTATGTGTGACCTAGCCATGTGATGAATTTGTTTAGAGATTAAAAAAAAAAAATTTTAAATGGGAAACCAACAATGTGTTATAGTACATAAAAATATATACATATATATATATATATATATATATATATATATATATATATTTATTTATTTATTTCATTTTGTAGTTCGTTTTTTATATGACGGAGATCGTATACACGGAGATAACACCCCAGAACAATTAGGAATTGAAGACGGCGATGTTATTGATGCTATGGTTCAGCAAACAGGAGGAAGTTTCTAATTTTATTTTTTAATATATATATATATATATAAATATATGTATATATGTGATTATATATATATTTTTTAATATATATTTATTATGTAAAATATTTTTTAAAAAAATACGAATTTTATACTTCCCACACGCACATATATATATATTATATATATATATATATATATATATGTAAAAAGAACTCTTCAATTTTTGTCTGCAATCCTTTTATAAAGATAGGGATTAAAATATTCCCCTTAATAATATTAAGGGAATTAATAAATAGATAAAACAATAAGTATAAAAAAATATTTAACTGTATAATATTTATAAAACCGAATCATTCACATATATATATATATATATATATATATATATATTTATATTTATATATGTATATGTTTGTATATTCTTATATACTTTATATTTTTATATCCTTTTCAATCATAAGGTTCATATATTTCTTCAAGTGGTTCCTTATAAAATGAAGATTATTCTTTGTTTTTTTTTGTATTTTTAAAAAGGTCCTCATCTCACAACTATTTTTGAACATATATATATATATATTTATATTTATATTTATAAAAATAAAGAAAATAATAAGTGTACCAGTCAATATATGCGTACTTATTTAAATAATTAAAATTGATGATTATAGTATATAAATGTTAAACGGTTAAATTATATATAAATATATAATATAAATATAATTTATATATATATATATATAATATATATATGTAACCACAAAAAAAAAAATAAAAAATGATTATTCGTAAAATATATATAAAATGTGAAAATATTTCCAGCTCATTTAAAATTTTGATATTATATAATTATTGTATGATATGATTCATTCTCTTTATCATTTCATTATTTTTTTTTTTTTTTAATATATGTACATATTATATATATATCTGTACGTATATGTAAATATTAAAAGTTTAAGATCTACATATTTTTAAATAAGGGTTGAGTTTTTTCGTTTTCTTTTTTTATTTTTAAAAAGAAGAAAAAGAAAAAAAATATATATAAGATATGAGAGGTGTCAAATGTAAAAAAATAAA
>NC_033650.1:161541-165698 GCF_001601855.1 Plasmodium reichenowi | reverse complement strand
CTTTGCAAAGGAGAAAAATAATAAAACATAAATAAGAACATTTGCATATTATATATATATATATATATATACATTTATATAATATATTTCGTCTGTGTATTGATACATGTATTTCATTAGACCCTTGAAAGTATCTTTATTCACAAAAGTATGCATATACATAAATATAAATATAAATATAAATATATATATATATATATATATTTTTTTTTTATTTATTTTATTTTTTATTTTTTTATTTTTTTTTTTTTTGAATGCAGTAGTATAAATGTTTTTATAATTATGTTTGATATTTTTGTTGAATAAAAATGAAATTAACTTGTTACTGTATTATGTTTTTATTTATACATATAATAAAATATGTTAGTTGTGAAGAGTATAAAATAAACAAAGAAGGAGATAATGGAATACATAATAAGGAGGAAATAAAAAATGAAAAGTACGATAATACTAATTATGAAAATAAGAATAATGATAATAATAAAAATATTGATAGTAATAATAGAGAAGACCATATAATGAAATTACTTCCAATTCAAAAAGACAAAGATAATGATATCATCGATGAACATATAAACAATAAAATAAATTATTATGAAAAGGATAATATAAAAGAAGAGATAAAACATAATACTGAAAATAATAATAATAATAATATTTTTATACAAGAAAAAGATAATATACAACTTTTTGTTGATAAAAAAAAACATTTGGAAGAAAGAAATCAAAATGTCATACATGAAAATATGAAACAGGAGAAAGATAAAAATAAAGAAACACAAAATGGAAATGATATAGATGAAAATAAAAAGCAAAAAGAAAAAGAACAACATACAAACCAACTAATAGACAATCGAAATGATCAAATTCGTAATGTGGAAAAAGAAGACGTACACAATGGTTATGAAAACGACGAGGCTGGTACACATGAAGAGGAGGAAAATAAAGAAGATAAGAAGGATACTGAACAAAAAGATGATAATAAAGAAGATAAGAAGGATACTGAACAAAAAGATGATAATAAAGAAGATAAGAAGGATACTGAACAAAAAGATGATAATAAAGAAGATAAGAAGGATACTGAACAAAAAGATGATAATAAAGAAGATAAGAAGGATACCGAACAAATAGATAAAAACAAAGAAGATAAGAAAGATACCGAACAAATAGATGAAAACAAAGAAGATAAGAAGGATATCGAACAAATAGATAAAAACAAAGAAGATACGAAAGATACCGAACAATTAGATAAAAACAAAGAAGATAAGAAAGATACCGAACAATTAGATAAAAACAAAGAAGATAAGAAAGATACCGAACAAATAGATAAAAACAAAGAAGATAAGAAAGATACCGAACAAATAGATAAAAACAAAGAAGATAAGAAAGATAACGAACAAATAGATAAAAACAAAGAAGATAAGAAAGATAACGAACAAATAGATAAAAACAACGAAGATACGAAGGCCCCTCACCAAAAAGATGATAAGAACGATGGGGCGTCTTGTGAAGAAGAAAAGAGAGTCATTATGTCAGAAATAAAAACCATAAAAGAAGATTTAGATAATTGTAATATAACAAATAAGAAGGATAAAAATGAATGTATTGTAAAAGTCAATGAGAGTGAAAGGAAATTAAATTTATGTAAAGAGAAAGCACTTAAATGTAAAGGACAAATAAAAGGGATACATCATAAGTGTGATGAAAGGTTAGATAGGAAAAATAAAGAAATGATAATATTACAAGGAATTATAAATAAATTAGAGAATAAAATAGATGAAGATAAAAAGAATGATAATAAAAATTTCCAAGATAATATAAAAGAAAGCGAAGGAAAGAATAAAGAGATTCCTTTAGAAAATAAAAACACTAAAGATAATGTTAAAAGAAATGAAAAAAATGTACATCATGAAGATTATAGTAGTCATCATAATATATATAGACAAGAAGACAATTATTTAATTTCATATGAAATTTTAAAAAATTATTTTGAGAAAATATTTGAAATATATAAAACATTATATATTATAATAGTAGAGAAAACGTTTCTATCCATTTTTGTTAATAATATATTATATACTATAGATTTAATTGTATTCTTAACAAAAAAATGTATAACAAGTAGTATAGATATAATATATATATGTTATAGATTTTTTGGACATCATTATATCATAAATTGTATGATTCAGTTATTTGAAAATAGTTTTTTATATAATTATTATAATTTTTTTAAAAGAAAAATAAATAATATAAAAATAATGTTAGAAAATTGTTTCTCAACTTTAATAAGTGAGAGTAAACCTAAAGTGATGACATTAAAAAATAATATTCAAAAGAATGTAGATGTGTTTGTACATAAATTAAATGATAGTTCAGAAAATTTAGTAAATCATATTAATACGATAAATCCACATGTCAGAGGAATTATCCCTCCAAGTTTGTCGGATAAAATAATACTCTTAATATTTTTTACTATTGTAAATATAATACATTTATATATATTATTTTGTTTATTATTTATATTATACGAATTTTTGAAAAGAGCTACAACATTTACAATAAAATGGGGATCATTAATAATTCGCCATATTTATTATTTCATCTTCTTTTTTCTCACCATACCTGTAAGACCGTGTATGAGGAAAAGAGCTGGAAAGGGACGTAGAGGATATAGAAGACACGACGATTTTATGTATAACAGTGATCGTATGAATAACTACGAAAGAGTAAATAGTTTTGATAGAAAGGGTAGCTACGACTATAACAGAAATGGTTATGACGAGAAAGGTAGTTATGAACGTAATTATAATTATGACAGAACCTATGATAGGAATTATGATAGAACCTATGATAGGAATTATGATAGAAATTATGATAGGAATTATGATAGAACCTATGATAGGAATTATGATAGAACCTATGATAGGAATTATGATAGGAATTATGATAGAACCTATGATAGAACCTATGATAGAAATTATGATAGAACCTATGATAGAAACTATGATCGTAATAATGATCGTAATAATGATCGTAATAATGATCGTATTAATGATCGTATTAATGATCGTATTAATGATCGTAATAGTGATCGTATTAATGATCGTATTAATGATCGTAATAATGATCGTAATAATGATCGTAATCACGATCGTAATCAAGATCGTACCCATGATCTTACATATAATAATAATGATGCATATGAAAAATCTGAAGAATTAACAATGAATAATTCAGAATTAAAAAAAATGAAAACTTCAAATATACATGAGAGAAAATATTGAGAATAAAAATGTACCTAAGCGAAAATGAAAAATAATTAGTTAAGATTTTTGGTAAAATTTAAAATGAAAAAAAATGAAAAGGAATTAAGAGGATATGTATAAATAAATAAATAAATAAATATATATATATATATATATATATATATATATTTATGACATGCTTTATGTGATAATACATCCTTATAATATATGCCTATGTGTATATATGTCTGGCATAAAAATAATATATAACAAAAGAATATTTTCTACCTAAGGACAAAGGTTCAAAGGTTGGAACAATAATATGTATATGTATATATATATATATATATATATATATATATATATATATATGTATATGTATTCTTATATTTATTTATATTTATTTATATATATATATATTTTTTTATTTATTTATATATATTTTTTTATTCATTTATATATATTTTTTTATTTATATATATATATTTTTTTTATTATTTATTTTTTTTTTTTTTTTTTGACATAATTTTGTTGCTTATGATTCTCATTTTTTAATTGGTACATACATATATTAAATATGTATTATATATGTGTGTCCTTACTTTAATTTTTTTTATTTTATTATTATTTTTTTTTTAATTAACTTAAAATCATAATATTTTATTTATATACACACATATATATATATATATTATATATATGTATGTGTTATATTTTTTATGAATACTATATATGTTTACAAAAAAAAATTAGAATTTTAAAAGATATATAAAATATGAAACATAAAGTATAAATTATATAATAACAAAAAAAAAAAAAAAAAAAAAAAAAAAAAAAAAAAAAAAAAATTAAAAAAATAAAAAAATATAAAAAAAAAAAAAAAAAAAATTATAAAAAAATAAATAAAAA
>NC_033650.1:145855-155855 GCF_001601855.1 Plasmodium reichenowi | reverse complement strand
CAAATAAAAAGATAAATATGTTAGATATGTTTTTATCAAAAGGAGAAATGTATAATAAACCTAAAATAATAGATAATGTAAATAAGGAGCCGATAAATGGAGATATGTCATCTACAGATAAAAATATGAATGTGAATAAAACTAATAAAATGCACAATCTTTTTCTTGATGAGGAGAAGACAGAAATGAGTAAAACAAATTGTTCTAATAATAATGTTTATAATAATAATGTTTATAATAATAATGTTTATAATAATAATGTTCATAACAATAATGTTGATAATAATAATGTTGATAATAATAATGTTGATAATAATAATGTTGATAATAATAATGGAGTGGAGTTAGATGAGGATAGTAATTATCAAAACATGGTTCATAATAAAATGTTGGAAGGTCGAAACTATATGGATAATTTAGAATCGAGTACAGAGGATGATATAATTATAAAAAAGAAAAGGAAGATAATTTTAGATAGTGTTAGTGATAAAGAATGTTCAGATGTAAAAGAAAATAATATAAATAAAAATAATTGTAGTGTAGATAATAAATTAACGAATTTATTATATGAACCGAATAAAGAGATTGATGATAATTTATTATTATTAGATGATAATAATAATAATAATAATAATATAAAAAAATGTATAGAAAAAAGAAAAGGAGACGATAGTAAAAAATCACAAGAATTAGATAGTTTAAGAAATAAATATTTAAATCTGCCTATAAGTATAACAAATGATAAATTCCGTTTATATATAGAACATTACTTTTTATATTGTAATACATTTGAATTTCCTAAATGGATTCAACCACAATATATTAGAGATATAAATCTAAGAACTCCAGATCATGCTGATTATGACTCATCAACTATATGGACCCCTCCACCTGATCATAAATGGGCCATCGAATATAAGCAAGCACATTATACCCCAGGTATGCAACAATTCTGGAAAATAAAATCAAGAAATTTTGATAAAATTATATTTTTTAAAATGGGCAGATTCTATGAAATCTTTTATATAGATGCATGTCTAATGCATACAATTTGTTCCTTAAATTGGATGAGTGGTGAGCACAAGCCACATTTAGGTTTCCCTGAACAATCCTTACATTTTTATGCTAAAAAAGTTATTAACAGTGGTCATAAAGTAGTTGTCATTGAACAAATGGAAACACCAAAAGAATTAGAACAAAGAAATAAAGAATCTATAGGACCTAAGGATAAAGCTATAAAAAGAGAAATTAACGAAATATATACGAAAGGAACAATTTTGCATGATAATATGTTAAGTGCTGAAACGAAATATTTAGTATGTTTTTACTTTGATGAAATTGAAAATATGACAAGTGTTAATAATAATAATAATATAAAAGATGATGATAATATAAAACATAATAATAATTATACCTGTTCCCAATATGATAACAAAAGCAAATGCAACTTCGGTTTTGTTGTTAGTGATATAGCTACTTCTTATATTGCCGTTGGATATTGTAATGATGACGAATCAAGAATTGTTCTAAGAACAATTTTAGCTCAATTATGTCCTGCTGAAATTTTATATAGCTCTAAAAATATAAATAAAGAAGTTTTATCTATTTTTAAAAATATTCCTACTTCTCCAGAATTAACTTGTCTAAATAGCTTTCCAAATATCATTAGCTCATTTGATGAAATAAATAAATACTTTGAAAATATTCCATCTAATTTAGAAATATATAAAGAACAAACGAGTGTTATATGTGCTTTTGGTGGTTTCATTGTTTATTTAAGATCTTTACTTTTAGATAAAAAAATATTTAGATTCTGTAAAATTGAAAACTATGATCTCTTCAAAAGAGAAAATTATATGGTACTAGATGCTACAGCTTTAAAACATCTAGAAATTTTAGAAACACAATCAGGAGATACAAAAAATTCTTTATACGATTATGTGAATAAAACTTGTACAAATTTCGGTGCAAGGAATTTGAGGAGATGGATTTGTAGTCCATTATTAGATTGTGAGAAAATAAGAGAACGTTTAGATGTAGTCGACTTCTTAAAAAACAATGAACAAATTTTATCCCTTATAAGAATGAAACTAAGAAAATTACCTGACATAGAAAGATTATTAAATAAAATATGTATACAAGCTTCACAAAGTGAAAGAGGAGCTGTTTTTTTTGATAATGTAGTAAATACGAAATTAAAAGAATTTGTGACTTTTCTCAATGCATTCAAAGAAATCGATACCATGTTAATAGATGTGAATAGAACTGAAAGAGATGGAGAATTACCTAGTCGCCTTTTTCAAATATGTAATACACCTGATATATGTAAAGATAATATAAAAGGTTCTTATCCAAATATAGGATTAATAACAAATGAATTTTTAGAAAAAATTTATTTCGATGGAGACAAAGAATATAAACCAGCAGAAGGATGTGATGAAGATATTGATAAAATCAATGAGAAGGAGAAAAATGTAGAGAATAAATTAAATAATGTTTTAGAACATATGAGAACACAATTAAAAATTTCTACCTTAAAATTTGTGCATGCAAAATTTAAATACGAAGTTGAATGTCCAGATAATATACCAAAATCATTTTTAAAAAATGTAGAAATTACATCAGCAAAAAAAGGATATGTTCGTATACATAATGATGAAATTAAATCTTTAGTAGAGAAATTGGAAGATATCGAACAAGAAAAAAAAGACGCTATATATCCATTCTTCCAAAAACTGTTTCATTTATTTTATGCTCATTATGAGAAGTATGTATCTGCATGTAGATTAATAGCAGAACTTGATTGTTTACAGTCTTTTGCTTATGTAGTCTTGAATACGGCGTTCCCCTTAACGCGTCCTATTCTACATCCTATGGATTCTAAGCAGGTATGTATAGGAAAAAATATTGACATTGTATGTGTAAAATGATGTTCCGTATAAACGGCCATCGTATGTGTAAAATGATGTTCCGTATAAAAGGCCATCGTATGTGTAAAATTATGTTCCGTATAAAAGGCCATCGTATGTGTAAAATTATGTTCCGTATAAAAGGCCATCGTATGTGTAGCATATACGAAATGTGTATAATAAATAAATAAATAAATAAATATAAATATATATATATATATATATATATGTATACTGTGTGTAATATATATATATTTATTATGTGTATAATATATATATATTTCTTATGTGTATAATATATATATATTTATTATGTGTATAATATATATTATTATCTTTCTCATTGCATTTTATGTTTATTTTTATATTTCATTTTTCAGGGAGAGGAAAAGACGCCATTTTTAATTTTGGAAGACAATATCCATCCTGTGGTTGCTATGTTAATGCCGAATTTTATTTCGAACAATATTTATATGGGATGTGATAAAGAAAAACAATGCACATTATTATTAACAGGTCCTAATATGGGTGGTAAAAGTACCTTATTACGTCAAACAGCTATTTCTGTAATATTAGCTCAAATAGGTGCATTTGTCCCTTGTACTTATTGTGAATTAACCATTGTAGATAAAATATTTACTCGTTTAGGTTCTAGTGATAATTTATTTGAAGGAAAAAGTACATTCTTAGTAGAATTAGAAGACATTTCTAACTTGCTAAAACAAAGTACTAAATATAGCCTAGCTATATTAGATGAATTAGGTAGAGGTACTTCTTCTTTTGATGGTACAGCAATTGCTTTATCCACATTAGAACAAATATCTGATGTTATAAAATGTAGATGCATATTTTCAACACATTATCATTTATTAGTCGAAGAAGTGAAGCATAATACAAATATTTCAAATTATCATATGAGCTTAAGTATTGATGATGAACAAGAAAAAATTATATTTTTATATAAATTTATTAAGGGTGTATGTCCTAAATCGTTTGGTATACATATAGCCAAATTAGCTGGACTACCTAAAGAAATTATTGACTTAGCTCATGAAAAATCATTACTGTTTGAAAATGTTACAGATGAATTCTGTAAGATTATTAAATATAAAAATATAACTCGATCCTTGTTAAATGAAGAGGCTGATGAAAAACTAGTAACCTTATTTCATAAATATAAAAAGGAATTCGCATAAAGAAAAAAAAAAAAAAAATATATATATATATATATATATATATATATATATATATATAAATTTATCGTTTAAATGATTTCCTTATATACTTTTCCTTTTTAAAATACATACATTAATGTACAAATAGAAACACTCTTATAATTTTATATTAAGAACTACATATATCTTTTCTTTTATATCACATTTTTGAATAGTTATTTTTTCCAGCATAATAAAAATATATGAATATATATATATATATATATATAATATATATTTATATTTAATAATTTTTCCCTTTTTAAATTTTGATGCTTTTCCCTTTTGAATTATACATTTTACGTTTTTTTTTTTTTTTTTTTTTTTTTTTTTATTAATATATAAAAGTGTATTTTTGTATGTATATATATATATATATATATATATATATATATTAATTTTTAAATAACATTTATGAAAATTTATTAAAATCTTTTAAAAAACTTATTCTTTATATGTATTATATATATTAAAATATATATATTAAAATATATATATGTAAAATATACCTTTCTCAACTATGTACATTAATACATATATAATATATATGTAATATTTTTTTTTAAATAAATATTTAAGGTGAGAAGGAAAAAAAAAAAAAAAAAAATGTTTTGAAAGTGTTTTCAATATTTTTTTTGTGTATTTTATAAGTGGGTCTTATATTAAATATAAATGAAAAGATAAAGAGAATATTTAATTTACGTTAAAAAAGAAAAAAGCAAATTGTATATATATATATATATATATAATATATATAATAAATATCCATTTTATGAGGTAAAATTTCGATGGAGAGAATAAGAAAGAAAAGTCCTTTTAATCAAGATATTATATTTTTCTAAAAAATATTATTAACATAATCAGAGTGTTATATACAAAAATATTTTTATAAAAATATTTTTATGCAATAATTTATAATATGTGGACTTTACACACTTGTTTTAAAATTCTAATAAATATGTAATTGGTTGGTGTGGTAAACAAAAATCAATAAGAATAAATATATACATAAATATGTATATATATATATATATTTATATTTATATATATTTTAGATATCTTATTTTTATGACGATTTAAAAAAAATGCTTTAACATGAAATTTTTGATCCTTCTTATTTTAATTTACTACATATATTTTAGTCATGTTATAAAGATATGTAAAAATGATATACCCATTATAAAAAGAAGAACGTTAGCAAATTCCGTTTTTTTTAAAAAATGGAATAAAACTAAAATTAGGCAACCTTTTTTTTCTTATAATATTTACCTGAACAAGCAAGGTTTTCTTCTTAATCCATATGTACAGGAAAAAATAAAAAACCAAAAAAGGACAGTTTTGAGAAGATTAAAAAAAGAGGATAATTTGAATAAGTTATATTTTCAAAATGAAAAGAATACATATAATAATAAATCATTATTTAATAGAAGGAATAAATTTTTAATTAATAAGAATGAGAAATGTTTTTTTTTTTTTTTTAAAGAAGAAAAGAAAAAATCAGATTTTATGAAGTTACTAGCTAAATTGCCAGTTATTACTATAAATAAAAAGTTATATCCAAAAGAATATAGTACTGATTATGAAAATGTATTGAGAAAATTTGATGTAACTTATATAAATTATAAGACAAGATTAAGAAGTAAAAAAGAAATAGATATACGTTCGATTGATGATTTATATGGACAGATATATGATAGAAATATTTTGAAAAAACAATTTTATTTTTTTTTATATCATGATGATATTAATACATGTTATCGAATATTAAATGAAAATAGAAATGTATTAACAAGAGAGGAATCTTTTAAAATATTAAATTCTTTACCATACATTTTTGTTAATCATCTTAAATATATATATCCTACTGCTGAAAATGTAGATCACGTATTGTCAAAGTTGTTAAAAACATATATTTTTCAATATGCCAATGATAAAAATATTGATTATTTGAATTTTAAGTATAAATATAATGAACTCGATGAATATTGTAAAAAAATGGAGCAGGAGTTTTTGATGGAAAAGGAGAAGAGGGATAATGAGCGAAAGGTAATACAATTGTCTCTCGATGAGAAATTAAATGTGGATGTGCAAAAAAGTGATACGCTACAAAATAATGTGAAAAAAAGTGATACGGTACAAAATGATGTGAAAAAAAGTGATACGGTACAAAATGATGTGAAAAAAAGTGATACGGTACAAAATGATGTGCAAAAAATTGATACAATACAAAATGGTGTGGAAAAAAATTATAACGATAATAATAGTGTGGATGATCATAATAATACATGCATAAATATTTATGACGATGAAGAAAATACCGATTACGAAAAGAAATACAAACACATGTCATACGATTACGAAATAATTGAATTCACAAAAAAGTACAAGGACCTAGTAGAGAAGTTTAGAAAATATCCAGAAAACATAAAATTAGAAAAGGTACAATTATTATATACTAAAATTTTAAGTATGAAAGGTAATAAAATATATGAAGCTCTTCGTAAACATGAAAGTATAAAAAAGAATAAGGAAAGGAAATTGTATAGAAACGCTCGATTAAAAGTAGATCCTAATAAATTAACACCTTATGTAAATGAACCCATAAAATATGATAAGAAAAAAAAAATCGAAATTAATAAATTATTTGAAAAATATGTAGAAGAGAAAGATTTAAAAAATGCGGCTTTAATACTTCGAAAGTATACAAATCTTATTGATACTGTAGAAGTAAAAAGCAGAGAAACGATGACGAATTTCTTAAAATTACATTCATATATATATACATGTAATAAATATAATGAAAAGGAATTAGCTCATTTGCGAATGATATATTATTCAACAGTACAAAAACCAACTATTATAAGAAAAATTTGTGAAGTTGGAATGAGAGAACAAGGAGAAAATGTAAAACATGGTGAAGTTTATGAAAAAGAATTAAATAGATATTTAAAAGAACGAGATGAATTAAGAGATGAAAGATTAAGAAAGAAAAATATAAATATAGATGAAATCCGTGATTTTAGTTCAGCTTATCCTATGGAATGGTTACCTGTTATCTATAGAGATGTTTTCGAACAAATTGAAAAAGAAAAAGAGGAAGAAAAAAATAAGAAACCTTATGATAAGATACTTGATAAAACTGCATTCTTAAAAAAGAAAAAAGAATATATCAAAAATGTCTTTTCTCCAAGTACAGATATGAAGAAAACTACATCACCAGAATCATTGTCAAATGATTCAACTGAAAATATAAAGAAAACAAATAAATACGATTTTATGAATGAAACCAATGAACTAAAGGTTGGTAGAAATGTTATAAATTATAAGAAGAGATCTAAAATAAGTAAGAAAAAGAGAAAGGACAAAACTCCAAAGGACGCTAATAAAAAGAATGAAGACGCTTCATAAATATAGAGAAATGTAAAAGTATGAGGAAAATTGAATTCTTCTAATTTAAATTAATACATATATTAAATTGATATATTTAAAATGTGTATATATTTGACAATATACATATTTTTATAATAACAAGAGAAAAAAAAAAAAAAAAAATGAACATTTTTTCAATAGTATCAATATATATATATATATATATATATATATATATATATATGACATTATTATTATTATTGTTATTTTTATTATTATTATTTTATTTTTTTTTTAGTACTTTTGTTTCCATTTATTTTTTTTTTTTTTATTTTAATTTTTTCAAGTATAAAAATAAAAACAAGGGAATATTTTTTTAAAAATTTGAATTTTTCATTAGACATAAAAATTAGTGTTGAAATATAAAAAGTTTTTATAAATTATACACATAAAAAAAAAAAAAAAAATATTTATATGTACATAATATATATATATATATATATATATATATATATATTTATACATGCTTAATTTTTTTTAATTTGGTTTTATAAAATAAAAATATAAGGAAAAAGATACAAATATTAAAGATATAAAAAAAGAAAGGGTACAATGAAAATCTTTAAAATAGATAGATGAAATATAAATATTAAATAGCATACTAATAGGTGTAACAAAAAATCTGGAGACACTACCAGAATATTTTATAAAAATGGCAATTAAAATACCTCCAATACTATTTATAATGATTAATAAGGATAAATATAAAAATTCTCCAAATGAATTAAAATGTTGAAAAAAATAATTTTTTATTAAATAAAATAATAAATAACTATCTAGATGCTTTATATTATTATGATAAATGTTTGTACTATTATTATTAATTTTTTTTATTGTATTATCATTCTGTTCATTATTATATATAAATATATTTTTATTTATTTTTTTTTTTTTTAAATTTTTAAAAAATTTATAAAGATCAAAATTTTTGGTAAAATAACTAAATATGATTGTATAAAATGCTAAGCACATATTTTGAAACCAAAAAGAATATGCATAATTTTTGTACAGAAACTCTAAAAAGACGCTAGAAAATCCGCTCGTAAGAGTTGATAAGAAGGTCGTGACTATACCTATAAAGAAATTTGGATATTTGTTAATATTTTGTCTTATATTGTTGAATGATAATTTTTTGTAGTTCATAAGATATTTATAAATTTTTTGTTTCCTGTGTTCATAAAAATTATAATAAATATTACTATATATATTATAATAATTCTTCTTATTCTTCTTCTTCTTCTTATTATTATTATTATTATTATTAGGAATAGATGTATTCTTGTTATATTTTGATTTTTCATACTGTGGTAATATATTTCCTTTATCCCTATTCTTATATATATTCATTCTATCATCATAAAATTTATAGTTCTTATTTTGAATAGACTTATTATTTATTATATTTTGAAAAATGTTTTTTTTTTTTTTTGCAATATGATTAAACAGGTATGGAATCAGGAAATTGTTAATATGAACAATTTTATTATTGAAATTATGAAAATGTATATTTCTTTTAGAGCATATATATTTTTTTTTTTTCATATGGGGAAATAAAAAATCTTTCAATAGGAAATAATTATTAGAAATAATATCATGATATGATGAATATATTTTAGATTCTTTATCATATGATATTCTATGATCATTATTATTTATATTATAATCTTTTAAACATGCTAAAGATAAAAATAGAAACAATATAGATATCTTTTGAGAATAACTTATTTTTTTTTTTAATATAATAAAACTAAATAAAACAACTGTGAATATTCTAAATTGATATAATAGCTGAAATAAAGGAGTAGGTATATTTGCTAATGATATATAAAAAAATATATTTTGAAAATAATATAAAAGACTTGGTATTATTAAACATACAATATATAATCTTCTTTTGGTTATTATATCCTGTATACTTTTATAAACTAATATAATACTAAATTTATGTTCTTTAAAAAAGAAAAAAAAAGATATGATAAACTTTACAATCTCTGTAGTAAATATTATATTTTCATTTTTAAATTTATAATTTATATTCCAACTTTTTTTTATTCTTATTACGAAAAAAAATAATATCGAATGAAATGTTAATATAATAAATAACATTATCTTAATAAACCCATTGTTTATATAAATTTTTTTCAATTCTTCGTCTTTCTCTTTAATATCATAATTATTCTTTTCGTCTTTATGATTATTATTATGAAGTTTACAATCATTCGGATTCGTTTGATTATTATCTAGGTCACTATCCTTAATTTTACATTTACTTCGGTTTATAACACTTGATGAATTAGTATCTTTCATATCTAATTATTTATCTCTATATATTTCTCTGTGTGATTTTATAGGCACAAATAATTAAATATATATATATATATATATATATATATATGTGTGCTATTCTTTATGAGTGATTTTTTTTTTTTTTTTTTTTTTTTTTTTTTT
>NC_033650.1:122293-145293 GCF_001601855.1 Plasmodium reichenowi | reverse complement strand
TTTTTTAAAAAAAAAAAAAAAAAAAAAAAAAAAAAAAGCTAGGTAAAATTCATATATACATAAATATCAATATAACATTAAATATATTATACACATATAATATAATATTATATTATATATTATATTATAAGATGATGAATGTTTTTTGCTTAAAAATGTATCAGCACTTTCTATTAATAATTTCATAACCATACTCCTGATATTCCTTGCGAGTTACAAAAAAAGAATTAAAATTTTTGAAAGAAGCAAGAATACTTCCACCTTTCCAAGAAGAATATTGTTTATCAGATTTTCCCGAATTTAAAATATGAACATTTGGAAGGTTCGTATTATTTTGATTTATATTAAGTTCATTAAATTCTTTTTCAAATCGTTGATTAAAGTTATTTAATAAAGTAGATGATCCAGTTATAATAACATTGTTTATTAAACCATCTCTATATTTTATTGAATTTAAATTTTTTAATAAATGAAACAAGGTTTGTGGGGTGCCTTGAAAATTGTCTTCTTTTGTAAATAAATTATTTAAATGATGATTTAATTTATTTGAATTTTGTAACAAGGATGGTGTGAAAAATATTTCAGGAGCTATATTATTAAATTTAGTAATATTAATATTTTGTCCATCAGGCAAAATATAAATACCTATATTTTCATTAAAATTCATATTTTTTGCATCATAAATTTTTTTTTCATTATCTGCTACTTCACATAAATAAATTTTTAAGTCTTTTAATGGGAGATATTTTGCTATATTATGATAATCTGGATGAATATTTTCTTTGTTATAATTTTTATAATGTTCATAATATGGACAACAATATTGTGTATTATATTTTCCTAATAATTCTTCTAAAAAATAATCTATAGTATTTCCTCCTATATTATAAATTTTATAATTTTTATTATCGATGGTTCCGTCGTTACATAATGAAAAATCTGTATAACAAGATCCAACATCAACAACAGAGCAAACATTTTTATTATAAGAAAAACCACTTAATATAGCTTTGGGATTAAAATAAATAGCGGGTACTTTATATTTTTCAAATAATAATTCAGCTACTTTTACTTTTATTTCTTTATTTCTCATATTAGGTATAGAGAATAAATAAGAAAAAAATTCGATATTTTCATTAAATCCACAACTAATGTTATTATATTTATTTAACATATTTTTTATATTATTAACATCCACCATGTTATTTTCTATCGTGTCCAAATCAAAATGGTTATTTTCAATTCCCCATAATTGAAGAGGACTTAAATGATCATCATGTGTACAATCGGGATTATTACTATCATTATTATTTATATTATTATGATTAACCTTTATATTATCATTATTATTATTATTATCATCATTATTATTATTATTATTATTATTATTATTATCATTATCATTATTATTATCATCATTTGTAATCTCACCATAGTCCTCATTATCAACAAATTCACTTCCTAGACTTGTTTGCTTATACAACTTATTACCTACAAAATTTTTTACCCTTCTTTCAAATAAATTGGTAACGTACCTATCCCCTCTAACATTCATGCAAAAAATTTTTTCAAATACATCTTCATTAATATTAAAATTATTCTTATTATCAAGATATAAACAAGGTTTTATACAAGTGTTTTCTAAACCTTCTAGATAAAATAAAGGATAAATTAAATTATGTTGATAAAATTCGTCTTTTGTACATAAACACTTTTTATACACTTCCTCTTTTATTTTTCTATCTAAATCTAAGGGCATGCCAACATTTGAACTAAACACATTTGTAGGATTCTCATCTCCCGCATAACCAACTTTTGTATTTTCAAATCCTAAATCGATAACAATACTTAATATGTCGTTGTATGTATCCATTTATAGATTTAATATGTATATAATAATAAAATGGATTAAATATATTCACTCCTTTCACACAACAAAAATATATATATATATATATATATAATATATTTTTAAATATTATATATGCTTTATAATATACAAGGCGGGGATATCAAATATACAAATAAAAATAATCATATCAAATTATATTAAAATGAGGAGAATTAAAACAAAAAAAATATAATATAATATATACATATATATATATATATATATATTTATATGTTTAATGAAACGTGTATGGGAAGGAAAAAAAAAATTTTTTTAACACATTCTTCAAATTATTTACACGATCATATTATATTATATATATATATAAGTACATATATACATTTTTATAATTAACAAAATTGCTGAAACTTCTTCATCTTGTTATTTTACGTAGACATTTTTTTTGAAAAATCCCTTCATTATTATACCAATATTATTATAATATCAGCAAAAAAAAAAAAAAAAAAAAAAAGTGACAATTAAAAAATAGTAGATTTACATATTTTGTTGTAAAAAGTCTGTTACTTATTTTACACTTTAGAAATTTTTACTTTTTCAAATTAACATTCGGTTCAAAATAATTATGTACATTTTTTATTTTTTTTTTATGAAAAAAGTATGAGTAATTTACTTAAAAATTAATTATGTAATACTCCCTAAATATTAAAGAATTTTTTTTTTTTTTTTTTTTTACATAAAGTTATAAATGTATATATTATTATATATTATATTTTATTTTTGTGTTCTTTTGTTGTTTGCAACATATCAAAATTTTAAATCTTATATAAAATGTTAATTGTGAAAAAAATAGGGGAATTTCCTATTTTTTACTACTTGAAAAAAAAAAAGAAAGGAAAACCATATATTCATAAAAAATTTACGTATAGAATATATATTATATATAAATAATACAATATATATATATATATATATATATATATATATAATATATTTACATATTCGATATAGAAGAATAAAACAAAAAAATATAATATATATATAATATATATATATATATATATATATAATATATTATATAGTGTTTTATATTAAATCAATTTTTTACTTTAATAAAATATATTATATTAAAAATTTAATGTTTAATGTTAAATATAATTAAAATATTATATATATATATATATATATATATATATATAATATTTTATATTTATGATGGGTACACAAAATTTTACCCATTTTGTGAAATACTTTAAAAAAAATAAAATAAGATAAAATAAAATAAAATAAAATGGTACATATTTTTCCTTTTATCTCTTTTGATAAAAATAAGAAAAAATATATAAAATATATATCCGTTAAAAAAAAAAAATATATTATATATATATTATATATATATATATATATATATATATATATTTTATATATCTCTTGTGTTAACTAATCATTTATGTACCTGCAGGATGATATTATTCAGGGGCTTAAATATAAATAGTTTATCATTTAATTTAAAGATGACATGGAATTTATTTATGTTATATATCCCTTCTTGTGTAAAAATGAGATTAAAATATAATTTTTTCTTTTGATATTTTTTTAATCTTTTTATATATCTTTGAACTAATCCAGTGTATATATATCCATTTAATGTAACATATTTGTTCATAAATAATTGCTTATTATACATGTTTCGATAATTTCCTGTTTCCATCATTACTTTTGTCTTATCCTTTTGCTTTTCCTTCCCCCTTTTGTTTTCCATTTGGATATCTTGTATTTCTTCTTTTTCTTCTTTTTCTTCTTCCTTTTCGTTCTCTTGGTCTATTCCTTCTTGTTGTTGTGTATCTTTATACCCTTTGTTGCTTCTCATTATTGGTATTAAAGAATTGGTATCATCATAATTATGTGTATAATACGTATTATATTTTATAACATTATAGATTTTTTTTTTCTTTCGTTTTTCTTTAAAAAATGTGTCATCAAATGATCTATTATTTTGTATAAACGAATCGTTAATTAATTGATCATGTTTATTCTTTTCTTTCGACGAATTTCTTTTGAGTATTGGAATTTTATCCCAAGATGAAAACATATCATCACCATGTATAAAGATCTTATCCTTTCCAAAAAAAAACAAGTTGCTATTATTTGGTACTAACATGTCACTATTTTTTAATAATGTACTACTTCTATTATTTGATGATATAAAACTTTTTTGTAACATGGATATTTCAAAATTCTTTTTATATCTAAATCTAGCTGTTATAAAATTATAATTAAACAAATCAATTTGTTGCGTAATATTCCTTTGTATATGATATATATCATCTTTGATTTTTTTATTATATGAGAAGGAAGAAATATTTGTTGTTTTATTATCTTCATGTTGGTTTTGTTCATCTGTATATATATCCTTTATAACATCATGGTTATAAAGGTATGTATTATTTTTTATTATTTCCTTCGGATTATCAGGAAAAAATAATATATCCTTATTTTTTTCATTTTGATTATATATAATATGATCTCTTTTTAACATATCATTATATTGTATGGATTCCTCATTATAAGGTGTAACATTGTTCTTACCATAAATTATATGGGTATCATTATAATTTGTATTATCTTTATATATTGTTACATTTCTTGTAAAAGACTGATTCATATTATCATCACATACATCACATACATCATATGCATCTTTTATGGATATATTACTATCTTCTTGCTCGTGTGTATTTAATATAGATAAATTCACCAATTCATTATTATCGTCGATCCGATTTTCTATAAAAGACAATGTATGCATTGCATCAATTTCATCGGCATGTATATAACATTCCTTTAAATCTATATCTGTATTATTTTGTATATTTATACAAATTTGTACTTTTTTTTCTTTTTCATTATTCATATATATATCCGTTTCTATATTTTCCATAGAAAATTTTATTATATCATTAGAAAACTTCATGTCTTTCTGTAAAATCCCACTTCTTATATTTTCATCTTCTTTCAATGACCATTCAAGGAATAGATAACACGTACACATATTTTGTAAATCAAATCTTTGTGTATAAAATAGATATGTTGATTTTGCATTTTTCTTTATATATAAAGAATTATTATTTTGGAAATAAAAATTATATAATTTCCTATTATAATAATAACACATGATACTACTACTACTATCATCACCATCATGTTCATCATCCTTTTTACATATACATTCAAAAATATGTACATCTTCTTTTTTTTTTTTTTTTTTTTTTTTTTCTTCTTCATTTGTTTTTACATACATATTTAACAATTTCTCATTTAACACATAATGTAGATATATATTCCTAATATATATATCTCTCTTACATATATTTTTAAAAGACAAATATATATAATTATATTTATCATTATGAATAATACTTAATGGTGAATATATTTTTAATCTTATTAAAGGGATTATATTCATTAATCTCATAAAAAGATAACATCCTTCTTTTTTCTCACTAAGGATATCTAAATAATTCGAAGAATTCTTATTTTCTTTGTTCATTTGTTCATCGTTTTTTTTACAAAACATAGTTATCATACATTTATGTAAACCTGCATATGTTGTATTAACTTGGAAATATAAAGAAAAGGTATCTTCTTTTTTTATATCACCATTAATTATTATGTGTTGAATATTTTTATGTTTAAATTTTTGTTTAAACACATTTATATCTTTATCAACATTTTCGTTCCTATAGAGTTCATTATGAATAGAAAGTTCTTTTTGCATTCTGACCTTATGTATTGTATTTTTTTTTTCTTCACCATCCCAACGACTATCACCATTATTGTCATTATTATTGTCATTATTATTGTCATTATTATTGTCATTATTATTGTCATTATTATTGTCATTATTATTGTCATTATTATTGTCATTATTATTGTTATTATTATTGTTATCAGTATTGTTATTATTATTCTTATTATTATTGTCATGATTATTGTTATTATTATTGTTTATCCTTTCAAAATTCTTTTTTTCATTACACAATACATATTCTTGTGGTCCCCCCTCAACTGTATTATGCACTATCCTATAACACATAAATAAGTTACACGGAGTTATACATAAACCCATGTAATTTATATCACTATCTGAATAGTTTGTAATCTTAAATATGGTTTGAACATACTCACCCTCAAATAGTTCTATCATATCTATCTCATAATTATTTACAGTAATTTTGTTTTCATCTTCATTTATTTCACCCTTCATAAGTTTCTTCGATTCATTCTTATTTAGATACATATTCACAAACTCAAAAGAAAACTTATAACATTTTTCATAAACATATAATAATAACCTTTGATCAATATCATAATAGGACATTTTTTTTAAACTCTTTTTTTCAAGCATACCTATATTATTAGACCAGGTATATTTATTCATTTCTTTTTTCAAAAGTTTCATATTTTCTTTCTTCTGAATATTATCTTCACAGTTGTATATCTCGTCATATTTTAGTGCATGCATTTTATTAAATTTTTTGTGCATTTTTCTAAACCCATGGATGTAGAAGCTTTGGTAAATCTTCACTAGCCCGAAAAGATGCCACGTCACACCTAATAAAATAAATCAAACAAAATAAATATAAATATAAATATAAATATAAATATATATATATATATATATATATATATATAAATATATTTATATATATCTATTCACACATATATATATATATATATATATATATAAATATATTTATATATATCTATTCACACATATATATATATTTATATATATCTATTCACACATATATATGTTTATATATATCTATTCATATATATTTTTTCTTTTACCCGATATAAAGAGCAATCCTTTCTTTTGAGGCTTTATATATAACGTACACATCCTTGCTTGGCGAGGCTCCAAGATAAATATTTTCTTTTCAACCAAAATATCTTTATTCACCCCTTGATTGTAATAGTAAGCACATATATGTGTACCCTGACACTCTATCTTTGTATATAAAGGATTAATCAACTGAAAGGAAACAAATATATACTCTCCTTTAGATATATATTGTATATATTGAGTATTTATTTTGATTTCTTCGTTATTAATACTTTTTTGGTATATATCTTTGATTTGTGTATTATTAGTAATCTCTAAACAATTTATCATTTTGTTTTTCAACTCTTTTATGTATTTCTTAAATTCATTCCTATCCTTTTCATTTATATATGGAGTATATAAATTCAATGATTTTATATATCTTAAAGTATTTTCAGATTCTTCTTTACTATCCTTTTTTATATTATAATCATTATTCATTTCATATATATCATAAGAGTTGTGTTTCTTATCATTATTCCTATTTATATAATTCTCCTCTTTTTCATTATTTTCCATTTCTTGTCTATCCACAAATTCTTCATATGTTATATCTGTTGCCTCATTATATACATTATTGATGAACTTTTTATACATAATGTACATATAATTAAATTCATGTAAAAGGGACGAACTCACATGAGATATATTTCTGGTCAGAATATGATACATATCATTCAAAGTTGTATCATAGTTTTTCATTTTATAAATATTACTTTCATAAATATGAAAAAAATTAATATCACGATTTTTATCATTATTATATATATTTGTTTTGGAAATATATACAGAATTAACAAATAAACTTTCAGAATTCCTTAAATTAATAAAAGGGATTCTTAAATTTAATGGTTTTATAATATCTTCTGTATTATCATCGCTAAAATAATTTATTCTATTCATTTTTTTTTTCTGTTGATTATTGTTTTGACTTGATGACTCGTTATGATTGTTTGTTGGGTTGTTCATATGACTTGGCACATCACTATTATTATTACAATTGCTATTACTATTATTATTATTATTATTATTATTATTATTATTATTATTATTATTATTGCTATTACTATTATTACTATCATTATTATTATTATTTATTTGACCATCACTATTATCACTATTGGTATGTTTCTTTTTAGTACTTTTCAAAAAATTGTTTAAAAGTTTGTCTACATATATTTTATATACATAAGCAAACTCCCTTATAAAATTGACCTCTTTATCTACAGATGTTGTATATATATCTATTTGTTTGTTTAGGATATAAGACTTTTCATAATTACTTGTGATGGAATTAAGAATACATATGTAATGATTTAATGCCTCATAATATAAATTAATACTAAACGCTTGACGAGCCATCATAAAATGTAAATGTTCATAAATATGTTTCATAAATACTTTCTGTTCATATTTTTTTAATACATTTGAATAACAAAATAAAGCTAACCTTTTAAAACCACACTTATTAAATGTATGACCAGCTAATGTCATTTCAAATAAATATTTTCGATACTTATAATTTTTATTTTTTACAAACATTATATTATTATTATTATTATTATTTTGTGCCATTATACTTAATTTATTATTTATATTCTCTATATTTATATTTTCATGTCTATCATCCTTTTTATTTTTTGTTTGTTTATTATTTGGATACTTTTCGTTTATATTATTTTCATCTATTATTATTTCATTATTTATTTTATTATTACTATAAGTTTGTATAATATCTATATCTTTCTTCTTATCATTATTTTCCATATTATTACAAATATCATTCGTATGAAAATCCTTATTATTTCTTATAGTAGACATATTTTCATAACTCATCAAATTGGTACTTACATTTTTATTATCCTTCATCAGAGATATTATATTATTATTATCATCAGATTTCATTTGATTAATATTGTTATCTTTATTATTTAATGTATTTACTTCTTCATTTATTTGTTCTTTCCTTTTTTTTTTTTTGTTTTTTTTCATATTGTCTGTTAAATAATAATGCACATTTTTATTTACCATGTTCGTTATTATCTTATTATAAGTATTTAAATTTTTAATGAACTCGTTAAAATTATACGACTGATCAATTTTTTCCTTTTTATAACTATATGTAATCTGTTCAAGTAACAATCCAGATCTTATGTTATTGTTTTGAATAAAGTATTTTGATAGTTTCATATTTTCTGTTGCTAACTTTTCTTCTACATAAGAAAAATCTACATTAGCATTTATCAATATATTTATAGATGATGATTCATTATGTTCATCATAAATCAGTGATAAATAATAATTTAATATACAACATATAAACATATTATTTAAATAATAACATTTATGATACATTTGGTAACTCAAATCTAAATAATATAATGAATCTTTTTTATTTACATTATCCATATGATAAATACATAAACTAATCAATTCATATATACTACCTAAATAAAAATACATCTTATCATGTTTAAATTCGTTTATACATATTTTTAAAACGTTATATGATAATTCAAATTCATTTAAAATAAAATAAATATCACTCAATGTTTTATAAAACCATTCTAAGGATTCCTTGTGGTAATTTTTCCCTTCTACTAAATTTTTTGTACTACATGATGAATTATTACTAGCTACTCGTCTAAAAAATTGAAATGATGAATCTCTTCTACCAAATAATTTTAAACCTGATTCCTTATTTGATACATTAAAAAGGGATGATTCATTAAGGTTGTTTTGAATATTTTTCTCATATTTTTCATCCTTTTTATCATCTTCTTCAATTAAATGATCATCACGCTCATCCAAACCATCCTTCGCGTCATCCACAACAAAAACATCAGCTCCCTTTACACTCTCATCATTCTTATTATCACTAGGAGATACCAACACATTTTGTGCTACGTTCATTAAAACGTTACTTGTTTGCTCAGCAACAAATGTTGCTGCGTCAGAGGAAGTGAAGTTCAATTTTGTTTTTCTCCACATAAATTTCAACTGATTTTTTAAACTTTTTTTATTACTTAAAATCAAATTATTGATATCATTAGTTAACATACTAATATATGGTATTACACAAGTTTTTATAAAATTATGAATAAACATTTTTAGAGATATAATATCAATATAATCTAAACAACAACAAAAATATATTCCATCAATATATAAAGGCATTTTCTTACTAATACATAATATTTTATCTGACATTATATATTCATAAATGCTATTCATATCAGTACAAATATCCTTTTTTATTTTCATACTTTCTTCAATATCATTAATATTTCTGGCAACCTTTATACCATCATCCAAAAAAAATTCGCTAAAATGGATACTTAAATGATTCATATATAACTTTTGGATATTATTTAAATGGTGTACATGATTGACATATTTTTTGTTTTTTTTATGTATTCTTCTTTTCTGATTTTTATCAGAAGAAGTCAGGATTTCTTCTTTTTTTCCCATCGTTCGTTCATCATAATTGTTATCATAATTGTCATCATAACTGTCATCATTATTAACATCATTATTTTCATCATTATTAACATCATTATTAACATCATTATTATCATCATTATTATCATCATTATTATCATCATTATTATTATTATATGAATAAACCATTTTATTAGTGATATGCTTGTTTTGGTTATATGATTCTTCTTGTTCATCATGATATAATTTATTGTTTAAAAAATTATTATTTTTTAATTCATATGTAATCGAACTCTGAAAATTATTATCAGTTCCACTTTCAAAAGAGTGATCCTTTGAATTTTTGTTCAAATTTTCACTCATGTCATTTTTCATATTATCATGATGATATATTTTTCTTTTGACTTCCTGGTTTTTATTTCTTCCATTACGTTCATATTTTTCATAGGCTTTCAAAAATCGATGTGCTTTAATTATTAACAAATGACACTTATAATTTAAAAAAGTTGATTGTATATTTACAAATAATTTCTGAACATCTGTTTCTATATCGTCATCATGGTTATTTGAAATATGAAGAAGAATAATACACTTGGGTATATTAGCGTTCATATAAGCGTTATTTCTTTTTATATTATTTTTAATCATTGATTTATATAGATCAATAACATTATGATCCCTTGTACTACATATATAAACAATACCTAAAGGAGTACATGACGAATTATTAAACAAATGTGTATAGGTCCACGATGTTTTAAAATATGTATTAAACCAAGGTAAAGAAAATGCATTATATTTTTGGATATTATTATTCATATATCTATTTTTACATATTTGTTTATCTATATCATCCTTATCATTTCCGTCTCTATTTGTTATATAATCATAACTAGAAGATTGAGAAAGGACATTACCACTTTTATTATTATATGTATTGTTATTATATGTATTGTTATTACATGTATTATTATCATATTGATAATATTTCCTTTTTTCGATATTTTCTTTGTATTGCTCTCTTTTATTCTGTTCAATATTTTTTACTATATCTTTTTTGATATCATTATGTAGTACAGTTGAATTAGCACATATATATTCAAAGTACTTTTTATTTAAAGAAATGTTGTCTTTCTCATTTTTTTTAAAATATGCATGAAGATTTTGTTCATTATATATATCAGAATATTCTGGCTCATTATATGAAATAGTATCAATCAAAATTTTATCAAGATATTCTAACTTGACATCTTCATATTCATTTGCATTTATAAATCGTATTTTAATATTTTTATTTTCAAGTACCTTTTCATTTAAAGTATTATTTTTATTTAAATAATTTATATTTATGCTTGCGTTCAATTTCAGGTCGATTTTCTCATTGTCATCATTTATAAATGAATCACAAAGACCAAATGGTTGAAACAAATCATTTACACTTATACCAAGGAAAAATGATATTTCCCTTTTTACAATTTTACTACTATCAATTAAAATGGTAGATAGATAAATATCATTTATAATATTTCTAATTTCTTCTTCAATATAACTAGCCATCTCTGAGAAATGGATACTAATTTTTTGTAAATATATATATATATATATATATATATATATATATATATATATGTATATATATTTATATATTTATTTATTTATACACAAAAAGTTATAAGGTGTTTATTAAAAAAGGTTATGAACGAGTAATGATAATTTTCAAAATTGGCTGTTTCATTTTTTTTTTTTTTTTTTTTTTTTTTAAACAAAAAAAATTATGAACAAATCATAAATATATTATTATATAAAAATGTTATTATTTGGCTAATTCTATTTTATTATATATATATTTACTTAAGCACAACTGAACAAAGTATACAAAAAAATGAGGAAAATTAAAAAAAAATATATATTACACATATATATATATATATATATATATATATATTTCTAATTATTATAATATACATATTTCCCCTTCTTTCATGCAAAATAAAAGTGTGACAATATATATAATATGTAACATATATTATTACATATGAATTAAAAAAAAAATAATATATATTAAATATATATTATATATTATATATATATTCATTATATATAATAAAAAAAAGGAAAGCAAAAAAACAATTTCAAATGTATATTATTAATAAAGAGAAAAATATAAAAATAAAAATACAAACAAGTGATACTGTTTATAAATGGTTGATTTATTTTGATACACCAATAAGGAAAATAATATTATAAAAACAATGAAGATATAATAATATTGACATTTCGTATTATCATTACACAAAAAAAAAAAAGAAAAAAAAATTTAATAAAAAGAACACATACTTATAATTCTTAAATATATATATATATATATATATATATATATATATGTATATATATGTTCTTAAATTATATATATCTAAAGAATATATGTTATATATATATTTATATATGTATTCTTGTCATATTTATATATATTTTTATATATATATATATATATAATATATATATTCATGACCTTTTTTTTTATATTTATATTTAATTTTTCTAAATATAATATACTACAAAATTTTGTCATACATGTTTATATAATATTATATATAGCAATATATAAAATATTATACCATGTTATTATATTTTTATACTATTTATATATAAATATTACAAAAAAATATAATGAAATAAAAATTTTCATTCTATATATGTTCCCAAATGAATAAATTTTTTTTTTTTTTTTATAAATAAGGGATTGTTTAAATTTATTTTTTATAACATTCGAACGTTGAAAAATAAATCAGTTTATAAATATTTAAGATTATGTGTATAAATATATATATTTTATTTAAATATATATCTATTATATATATAAATATAAAATATTATATATTTATAAAATATATATATTATATTTTTTATGGAAGGGATAAAAAAATACTTATTGTATTAGTTATTGTTCATAAAGGTAAAAATATAAAAAGAATTCAATATAACATTAGAATAATTTTATGCTATAAAGTAAAAAAATTGCTACTATAAAAATAAAAAATGTTCATATTTCAATATATAAAAAAGAATAATATATTAATATAAAAAATGTTTATATATGACCTAGGTTTATTTTTTCCCCTTCTATATTCTAATATATGTTATATATACCTATATATATATATATAATATAATATAATATAATATATATAATATTTATTTATAATGGCAATTACATAATACGTGAGAATTATTATTCTGAAAAATTTCGAAGGTGAGATGGGAAAAAAAAATATATTAAAATGAATATATAATAATAATTTTTTACATAATATATATGTATAATATTTGAATTACATTATTTTTTTTTTGTCAAAGTAAATAATATATATATATATATATATAATATATATATAACATATTTTTATCATATAACGATAATTCTTGAAATATATAGTTGATTATATTTATTATATTATATATATATTTACATATATATAATATATTTATTTATTTATTTATTTATATAACAAAAATAAAAACATCATTGTAAACATATGATATACAGAGAATGTAGAACATGTTAATATATAAGACTTTATAAAATTCAATTCAAATTATATAGTTAAGTTTATGAAGATTATGTTTGAATACATAATATTTTTAAATTTCTGATACTGTAAAAAATTTTTTTTTTTTTTTTTTCCTTCAAGGTACAATAAAATAAAGGAATGAATAATATTCCAAATATTTGAAAGATATCAAACGTATGAACATTTTATAAATATAGAATAATTTTGTATTTACATAAATTTTATGTTTTATAAACTATTCTTATTATTTATATATTTATATTTTTTGTAATTTGTGTTTTTATACTTTTAAATATATTATCATATGATATCTTAAAATTTTATTTAAGTGTATCCTTGATACATTTTTTGTTTTATAACCTTATCCTTTTTTTTATAAATTTTTTTTTTTATTAATTTTTGTAAAATGGGAATGGGAATGGAAATGATAAGGTTATGGAATTAATAAGGATTATGTGTAATGTGGCTATGCATAAATATATATATATATATATATATATATGTATATATGATTATATATTTATTTATTTATATTTATGTTATTATAATGTATGCATATGTACACTTATTATTGAAGAAAATTTTTAAGGAATTGTTTTAGTAATTTTTAAAACATTCATAAAAGTAATAATCATATATATATATATATTGATCTTGAACTTAAAAAAAAAAGAAAAATGGCTAGTTTAGAAGAACTAATAGAGGAATATATATGTCCTGAAAAAGTCATGTTTACTTATGGGAAAGAGAAAAAGATTGAATTAATTTATGAAAAGAATAAAGATAAGGAAGAAAATAAAATAAGAGATAATATATTGGAAAAATTATTATTTCTGATAGAAAATGAAGATTATGAAGAGAATGAAAAAGGACATAAAGAAGAGACATATAAAGGATATGAAAAAAAGTCACATAGTACATATGGAAATAATGTTAGATCTTCAAATCATGTTCTTTCAAAGGATATATTTGATATGTGTCCATATAAAATAAAGAAGTGGCCTAACAATAATTTAATAAAAATAATTAGAATTTTGAAAAAGTACTATTTTTGTAGTGAAAATATGAAGAGAGGTTCATCCATAAATTTGGTTACACAACTATTGGAGAGAATAGACATCTGTGATATGCCACTTGATTATTTTGAAACAATCATTTATTTTTTTATTAAGAAAATAGAAGATTGGCATTGTATTAATGGGGTAGTAAATTTTTTCTTTTTGATGTTTGAAAAATATGAACATGTTTTGAAAAGAATTTATTATGATAATGAAATAACAGAGTTGTATAAAAATTTGTTCATTTATAAAAATAAGGAAAAAAGAACTAAAAATAAAAATGAAAATGATTTATATATACATAATAATGTTGTAACAATAGGAGATAATAATAATAATGATGATAATAATAATAATAATCATTATGTTGGTGGTTTGAGAACAATGAATTGTTTTAATGACGAAGAAGAGAATGACAAAATTGATGCCCTTATGGAAAAAGATATTTTATATGAAAAATGTGGAGATAATGAAAATTGTTGTGGTTCGGATGGTAATTATGAAGATGATAAATGTTTAAGTTCATTTGATGAATATGAAAGTGATTATGATGATAATATTTATGCTGAACCTTCAGATTATAATTCTTCAGATGAAGAAAATAACATACAGGTAAGAAGAAAAAATAAAGAACAAGATGAAGGAGAACCATTATGTATTGTATATAATATTTTGAAAAAATTATTTAAACATATTCATGCTCCAAGTTATTTACAAGGAATACGATTAAATTATTATAAAATAATTTTAATATCCTTAGAAAAATTTCGCAATGAAATCATTACGGTTCCTAATTTTATTAACAAGATTCAAGTACAATTAGAAAACGAATCAGATCCTCGAAATATCTTAGTTTTATTCGATATAATTTATCTTTTGTGTAATGGTTATATATCTCCTTTAGAGACAAGTGAAGATTTTATAAGTATAAACGAATACCATTTATATGAACAAAGAGATGATGAAATTATAAAAGTGGTTAAAAATAATGATGATGATGGGGATGTACTTAAAAGTAATAATAATAATAATTATGATAATAATTATGATAATAATAATAATAATAATTATGATAATAATTATGATAATAATTATGATAATAATTATGATGAAAAGGATATAAATATAAAAGATGAAAAGAGGAAAAAAAAATATATAAATAATGAGTCCTTATTTACATATGACAAAGAAACTAATTATTTAAAATCCCTTATCGATATATCATTTTATTATTTCCCTATAGAATTTATTAATAATGATGGTAGGTATGATAGTATTACAGAAGAAAATTTAGAAGAGTCTTTTTTTAGATGCCTTTTATCAAATAAGAGATTAGGGTCATATGTTATAATGAATATATTAGATCAATTTTATAATTCTGAGAATGATGAAATAAGTGAGAAAAATTTAAAAAGTATCTTGAGAGCTTTAGAAGTATGTGTACCATATTATGGCTGTGAGTGTGCCTCTAAATTTATAACAACCGTTGTAGGTTTGATAGATTTAGAATGTGTAGAAAATAATTCAACCGATAAAATGGTTAGCTATTTTATTGATATACTTTTAGTATTTATTAATATATTAAATAAAGAACCTATATCGACTAAATATAATATATTTAATATGTATTTATCTAGTATGTTTAAAAAAATTCAAAAATATGTAATATTACATAAGAGTACGTATGAAAATAGGACGTATAATATAAATGAGATTGTTGAAATTTTAAAAGGAAATAGGGAAATACATAAAAATGGTGATAATAATAAAATAAATACAAATGGTGATAATAATGAAATAGATGTAAATTATGATAATAATAAAATAAATACAAATGGTGATAATAATGAAATAGATGTAAATTATGATAATAATAAAATATATATAAATGATGATAATAATAAAATACATACAAGTGATGAATCCAAAATGGTTGTAGATATGAAGGAGGACACTTATAGAATTATTAATTCATATGACTACTCGTCTCATAATTCTTCAGATGATGACAATAATGATAATTATTTTATAAATACTAATGAACATAATAAAAATAATATGTATGGAAGTGATGAAAGTGATAAAAACATTTTTACTATAATAAAAGAGAAAAATGAAATTGATAAAATAAAAGAAAAGAAACAGAAAGAAAAAAAGAAAAATAAAATAAAATTAGATAAATTCCCTGTTTTACAAAAAATATTAATATGTATATCAAAAGAAAATACTTATATATTTCTGTATATACTTTATACAATAGTAAAACCAATATTAAAAGAGTGTTATTATTTAATATGTTTTTTAACTAGCCAAAATGAAGTTATGAAAAAATACATGAAGAAAATAAATGATAACAATAAAAAAAAAAAAATAAATAATAATAATAATAATAATAATAATAACAGTAACAATTATAATAATAACAATTTATACAGTAATGAGGATAAAAAATTCTTTACTCGTAATGAAAAAGAAGAAGAAGAAACAAAATATAATATAAGAATAAAAAAATTATTTAATATTTTAACAAGCTATATAAATTTTGTAAACAATGTTTTAGAAAATTGTGTTGAAACATATAAAGTCATAAAATATAATATATATTTTTTAAACGAAATATATATAGTAAGAGAAATAATAAGAATAGGTGGGGATCTTTTTGTTAATAAATATCATGAATGTGGACTAGAACTTTTTAATATTCTTATAAATTTTATATGTATTCATAATAATGATAATGTTTTACAAAAGGAACTAAATTTTGATGATGATAATTTATCTATATATTTAATTAATACAATTATTTCGTTTTTTTCTATTGTGGGTTTTAATAACGACTTAATCCAAATATCTGAGTATAAAAAAAAAGAGGTATATCTTTATTACAAATGTTGTAATAAATTATATAATCTTAAACCAGATAACAATTCTTTTAATTATACAGATATATGGAGAGAACATATTTTACAAAACTCTTTTAATTTTATAGAAGATATAAGAAAAAATAATGAAGAAAATGTACTAAATCAAAATTGTGAATTTAATAAAAATACATTATTATTTTTTCTTAGTTTAATAAACAAAATAATAAAATATAAATATATGCACATTAAAAATTATTTAAATACTATGTTGATAAATATGTCTTTATTCATATTAAAGATATATATATGTAAGGAGGAACATATGGATAGTTATATTAATTTGTTAAAAAAATTGTGTCCAATGGATAATATAACATATATTATATTTGTTATTACGAATATATCATCTTTTATATTAAATTATTTTTATAAGGATGTGCAAAGGTTTAAGGAGGATTATGTATGTATAAGAAGTGGTGATAAGATATGTGGTGATAATATATGTGGTGATAATATATGTGGTGATAATATATGTGGTGATAAGATATGTGGTGATAATATATGTGGTGATGATATATGTGGTGATAATATATGTGGTGACAATATATGTGGTGACAATATATGTGGTGATAATATATATGGTGACAATATATGTGGTGATAATATATATAGTGATAATATATATGGTGATAATATATATAATGATAACATATATAATGATAACATATATTGTGATGATAAAAATAAATGTTTAAGTAATATATATATGATAGAAAAGGATAAAGAGACATACAGTGATTTATTTGAATACATATACGACAAACAGAATTATAATTACTGTTTAGATAAGAACATTTTAAAGGTAGGATATAGTTTAAAGTTTCCTAATTTGTTATTTGAAAAAAGTAAAAATGTGGAAGATGAAGGATGTAGAAAAGAAGAGGATTACGAAAAGGATATCAAAAAAAACGATTTTGAAGAAATAAAGGATAATAATATTTGTGTTTCTGGAAATGTAAAAAATGTACAAGAGGAAGACAATAACATTATTAAAATTATAGTTAATTCAAATATGAATAATGATGAGATTGTTAATTATCATTTTAATTTTCTTTTAAGTTTAACGTATTTACATATATATTATAGATATGTTAATGTTACAAATATATTATTTTTAGAAGATTATAATAAAGATAAGACAATATTATCTCTTGAGAATATTCAAAATGAAAGTGCATGTAAGAATAAAAGAGAAATGTTATATGGAATATTTATTTCTATAAATATTATGGAGATTATGGACTTGTGTATAAAATATATGTATGAAGAAAGTGTGCTTAACAAATTTTTATGTTTAAAAGAAATGGAGGTAGAGAAAAATAAAATGAGAAAAAATAAAAGGGACAATGTAATGGTTGAAAGGGATTATATGAAAATAATTGATGATAATAAAGAGAATATATTTTATTACAGACAATATTTGAACAAGATAAAAGAATTTATACATATAAATCATATAAATGATTTAGAGATCATTGATTTTGATGATATTGGAGAAATCATATCAGAGGATAAGTACATTTCAGAAAAAGATGGAAATAATGATAAGGATGAAAGTTTGAATACGATAAATAATAATTTATTTAAATATGATGTTTTGAGCTTTAAAAAGAAAAAATTTACGAATTTTAATTTGATAATTAATAGAAAAGAGTTGTTATATATGTTAAAGATAATATTAAGTATAAATATTGTTTATAATAAGATAAAGAATGAATGTAATATTACAAAAAATAATAGACAGGAAAAATTATTATTTTCATTTTGTAAATATATATATTATAAATGGAAAGGAAATATGAATTATCTCTTTATATATTTTGATAAAATAAAAAATAGGAAAATATTTTTGGAAAATTTAATTGATCATTGTTTATATAAAGTAGATGAATGTGTAATAAATTTGGATCATGTTAAGGGTGATATATATTGTGATACATTTAAAAATATGTATAATTTGGAAGATAATCATTTTTATCTTCATAATAATATTGTGATGAACAAAAAGTATGGGAACCATCCTATATATTTATATAAATCCTTGAACGTTTTACTAATATTTTTTATTCCTTCAATGTTAGGTATAGATAATAATATAAGTGAACGACATATATATGACTTGTTACATTTGTGTATGTACATATATATGTTATATATGTATAATGTGACCACAAGTTTTAAGAGAATAAAGGGTTCTTCAATGTTGAAAGAACAGGTAAAGGAACAAAAAGAAAAGACAGGAGTTGAACGGAGTAACGAGGGTGTTGAGGAGGACGAATGTGGCGATGTGTATGTTACTCATGGTAATGATGATGGTAATGATGATGATAATGATGATGGTAATGATGATGATAATGATGATGGTAATGATGATGATGATAATGATGATGGTAATGATGATGATAATGATGATGGTAATGATGATGGTAATGATGATGATGGTAATGATGATGATTATAATGATGATAATAATAATGATGATAATAATAATGATAATAATAATAATGATAATAATAATAATAATAATAATGATGATGATTTTTATTATAGTGATTGTGACTCCTATGATGATTATACCAAACGTGAACGTACATTTATTTTTAAAAAATCTTTCTTCTTTAAAAAAAAAAAAAAAGAAATAAATAATAATATTATTATGAATAATGATGTGTTAAAAAGTTATGATTCTTTTATAAATTTTTTGAATGAGAAAAATAGGAGGATGCTTTATTGTATAGAAAAGGATGATATTATTCATAAAATAAATTATGATGATATAAGAAATGCTCTACAATTTGTTGATTTAGATCTATACGAAAATATATATCATTGTGCTTTACAAGTCCTGTCTATAATAATATATAATAAATTATATAAAATGGAACAACTTAATTATGTATATATTCATATGAATATAATAAAATATTGTACATTAAGATTAAAGGATAGTATAATATTTAAGATTGTCATTGATCATTTTACAAATATATATCAAGCACTTGTAAATAATAATTTAAAAAAAAAAAAAATAAATATCTTTTTATCAATAGATTCATTTTTAAAATTTATTAGTAACACATTTAATTTTACATTTTATGAGGATGAAAAAATTCAAAGAAAAATTATGAACAGCTGTGATTATGATATTATGAATATACATGTGCAAGCTCTTTTTTTCCTTTTCGATAATTTATATTGTAAGAAAGAAATCATTCACGATAAAACAAAATATGATTTATATCTAACACATGATTATTACAGTGATAAGATTGATTATAAAAGAAATTGTTCTAATATAAATGTTCATATATTAGATAATATATATACAAATAAAATCATTGATGAAAAAACTGAAGATTGTAATAAGAAAATAAATTTTAGTTGGAAATATTTAAAAAAAATAAATATTAATATATATAATTCTGTTATAATTAAATTAATAAATATACAATCATTATTTGATGTACATAAAGACAAGTGTTCTAGGTCTTCCTATGAAGAGACGAGCGATTTTTATTTTATGTGTCATTTTTTTATTTCCATATTTCAGATGTTTTCTTTATTTTATGATTTAAGTTTATATCATATGAACAAACAGGAGGAAAAGTTAAAAAAAAAAAAAAAAAGTAGACAATATGATATATCAAATGATATATATGACGAAGAAAATATCGAAAGTATATACAGAAATATGACTAACAAACAAGATAAGCATGTATTAATTATATTTTATTATACCTATATATCACATATATACAATACCTTATTTCCAAACGTACATAATATAGATACCAATACATTATTTTATAATAATAATTTTAATAGTATATATTTTCGACAACACGATGATTTTATGAATACTTACAAAAACTTTTTAATTCTTTTTCTTTATCATATGTACAATTATTTATACTTTATCGACATAACAAATAAATTTATAACAATAACTCGGTATTTTTTCTTAATTAATAAATTTAATATTTCCTTTGAGAGTTCTTTATCGTATGATTTAATTCGAAATAAAAAGGAGGTCGTTGAATTTGTTGAGAAAAATGTAGATAATGTGTGTGGTGGTTATAATAAAAAGGACAAGGATAATGAAGCTAAATGTGATGCTAAATGTGATGACAAATATGATGACAAATATGATGACAAACATGATGACAAATATGACGATAAATATAATATAATAATAAGAAAAAAAGAACTTGTTATTTCAAACAACCAACAGAATGTAGATAGCTATAAAAATAATAAAATAAATTTCATACATGGTGTAAACAAAATAAAAGATAATTCGTCTATATTATATAATGTAAAATTTAAAAGAAAACAAGAAAAAAATAAATTTAATTGTAAATACCTTACTTTAATTAACTTGAAATTAATACTGTTATCAAATATGTCCATCCAAGATATTGTAGATAAGAATTACTATTCGATCTTAGAAATATGTATATTAAAAGGAATTAATAAAGTTGCTAATTTTTTTATTAATAAGAAAGAATATTTGAGAAATAATAGAAAGTATATTACACAAGTTTTAAGATATAACAATGATATGGTAAGGGATATATTTACACGTGACTACAAAAAAAAAAATAGAAAAATAAAAGGAAAAAGAGAACACAAAAATATTCAAGAAAATAAAAAAAATGGATTATTATATGAAGAAAATTTAGAAAATGAAAAAAATGAATCCATAATTCAAAATATGACATATGATCAAATCTTACCATCATATTGTGAATATAAAAAATTAATAATAAGGAAAATTATTTCTATGAACTTTATTTTGTGTTTACGATTATTATATTTAATTATTAATACTCTAAATTATTTTTTAAAATATGAGAATAAAATATATCATAAGGAACAAAATGAAGAAAGTGTAAAAATGTTAAAGAAAAATATTTATTTCTTATTGTCTTATAAAAGCATAATTATGAAAAATGTTATTAAAATGCTTGTTTCTGTACCTCTAGGTTTAATAAGATATTTATGTGTGTGTGTCTTATATATTATATCTTTTTTTAACTACCATTCATTTCTTTCTTACGAAACGATTCAAGATGTAAGAGGAAAAAATAAATATATATATATATATGTGCACAAATGTTTGTACATTTTGTACATTTTGTGCATTTCGTACATTTTGTACATTTTGTACATTTTATATTTTTTTTAAAGAACATAAAATGATACTCATTTTGATTTATATATATATATGTTTTTTTTTTTTTTTTTTTTTTTTTTTTTTTTTTTTTT
>NC_033650.1:99490-121893 GCF_001601855.1 Plasmodium reichenowi | reverse complement strand
AAAGTATAGTATTATTGTAATAATATTTTTATATATTTTTTTTTTTTTTTTTTTAATTTTTTTATTTTATTATTTTTTTATTTTATTATTTTTTTATTTTATTATTTTATATTTTTTTTATTTTTTATTATTTTTTTTTCATTTTGTCTATTTAATTACTGCAAAAATTATATCATGGTTACAATAAAAATAAACAATAAAACCATACATACAAAAGGTCCATAGAGAACAAAAAAATATTTCCACCTATAAAAATATAAAAAATAAATGGTTAAATAAAAATAGGAACACTTAATAAATCCCATGAACATGGTGAAAAAAATATTATTATGAAACATTTTCAACGTATGAATTTTTTTCTTTTTCTTTTTTTTATATTTTACGAAACAAAATGTCCATGAATCATTAGATTGAAGAATACTTTGAATGGGGTCCTATAAATATGATTAAAGAGAAAAAAGGGGATGAATAAATATTATTTTTTCTATATATTAAAAAAGTATGGGAATATAATTGAATAACACACGGAATGAATGTAAGCCATGAAATATATTTTTTTTTTTTTTTTTTTATCTATTAAATGTTTATAAAATGAATAAATAAATAAATAAATAAATAAATAAATAAATATATATATATATATATATATATATATATATATGTCGGTTTTCATTTTGTTAAAAATTTTATTATTTACCAATCAGACCTTCCCTTATACTTTATATTATTTAGGGCCATTGCTACGTGATGGTGACAATTGTTCCTATAAATGTACAAGAAAATAAAAGAAAAAAAATATATATATTTCTTGGTAAAATAATATGAGTCTGTTATTATTATTATTTTATTTTTTTTTATTTATATTTTTTTTTATTTATATTTTTTTTAATTTATATTTTTATTTTTTTTTATTTTTGCAACTATTTTAATGATTTATGCTTTTCCTTACAAAAATAAGTTATGCTAAAAATTAAAAGAAAAATGTATGTTTTAGAAGTTTATTAAAATAAAGAATAAACAAATATGTATGATACAAGAAACAGGTAAACATATGTATATTATTACTATGTCGTCATATATATGTATACTTTTAAAATTCATTTTTTTTATATACAAAATATTTAATGGTTTACCCTCCTCTTTTTAAAGATTTCATCTGTCTTATAAATGGCATCGTCATATGACTAAAAAAAAAAAAAAAAAAAAAAAAAAAAAGAAACACACAAATAAATATATATAAATATATATACATTATGGTGTTGATATATTGTGGTGATTTAAATCATTCATGTAAATAATTTAATTTTATTTAATTTTATTTAATTTTATACCTTATCACTTATTGATAGGGGTAACTTATTTTTATCCAGCTGCCAATATTTCATGGGGTCACCAAATTCCATATTATCTAAAATGAAAAAATTTAAATGGTAAATAGAATATATATATATATATATATATATATATATATATATATATAATATATTGTATGTCTTATTATAAAAAAAAAGCTTATGTAAATGTTTGAATATTACCAACTGATACACTGTACGATCCTGAAAAATCGTGAATTATACCTGTTGACGTACATATTCCTAAATTTAAATAAATAAATAAATAAATAAAATAATAATAATATAATAATAGAAACACTACCACTATTTGCATTAGTATCTTTTCTTATACTACATATAATAACAAGAAATTACCAACATGTCCAACAGTAGGAATAAAAGTAGAGGCACAAGGAAGATATGTAAATACAACGCAGTAGGGGTACTGTATATAATTTAAAATAAAAAAAGGTATATAAATAATTAAAAGTATACTGTGTTTTATTTTGAGCATTTTTGTTTTCCCTATGATCGTTTTGTATTATATGTATACACAAAAATGTATAAATAAATAAATGAATATATATATATATATATATATATATATATATATACATACATGTGTATATATTTTTTTATTTATTTGTTTTACCTTGTTGTCTTTTTTATTAATGGTCATATTATTTAATAAATCATTTGGCATATTGCTTACTTATATATATTTAAAAATATTACTTAAAATAGGAACAAAAANTTCTTTTTTTAATTTTGATACATTTTTTTTTGTTTTAATGTTTAATATACAAAAAAAAGAAAAAAAAAAAAAGGAATTTATTTTTAAAATTATAAAAAAAATATAAGTACATATATACATTTGATATATTTTATTAAATGTGTATAATATAATATATATATATATATATATATATATTACATTTCTTATTAATGAATGGATATAAATATATTACTTATTTCTTATAATTTGTTAAAGTAATAAGATTTAATTTTATTATTTTAAATTCTTTTCTTTTATTTTTTTTATATATGTACATAATATTAAGTGTATGTGTATAAATATGTATTTTGATTTATTCTTAAAAAACTAATTTTATTTATAGTCAATAATTTTTTTTTTTTTTTTCAAAGTTATCATCATTTATTATTAATATATATATATATATATATATATTTTATATATATATCATATTTTTCACATTTATTAGATTTTTTTTATTTTTACAACATTTATCGTTCTAATAATTTTCATAACATATATAAATTTCCATATTTTGGATGGGTTTCTTTTTTTTTTTTGTTGTAAACTTGTTCTAGGATATGTATTTATTTTATTTTTCCATATTTTACATGCTCTAAGAATATATGTTTGAAGACATGTATTTATACCTAATGAAATGTCACATTTATTTGGTCATACGTGTAATACATACATACATACATACATATATATATATATATATATATATATTTATTTATTTATTTATATGTATATTTTTATGAATAAAATTTATTTTTTTTTTTGTTCTTTTTTTTATGAAAAAAATTTGAGTATGTGGATCGAAACATTTTTTTTTTTTTTTTTTTTTTTGCATAAATATAAGTACACAAATAGATAAAATATATATATATATATAATTATTACATTATGTCTTTCCATTGTTTTATTATTTTATTATTTTTTTATTTTATTATTTTATAATTTTATGATTGTATTATTTTATGATTTAATTTTTTTTTTTTTTGTAAGTGTTGTGTGTCCATATCTTATAAGCTATATATAAATATATATAATACACACATATAATACATATTTGTTGTTAAAAAAAAAAAAAAAATTTATGTAATATATCCACAGATACATTATATTTAACAAGTTAAACAATGGATAAGAGTATTTGTGAAAGTGTGGCTTCGTCCAGTGACTTCATGATATATAATGTGTTGTCAGGAGGTAGAGAAAAAAGCAAGCAGACTTTAAATGAGATAAAAAAATTACAAGAACAAAATGAGGAGGTTATGAAAAATGAATTAAAAGAATATGACGTTGTTAATAAATTAATATATGAACGTATTGATAGCCTTCCTAATATTATGAGTGAATATGATAACTCTATTAAGGATATTATAAATATGGATAATATTTGTTTACCTATAAATAATATCATGCCGAGGGAGGAAATGGGTGTTATGAAATATGACACAGAAGAAAAAACTGAAAATAAATATCTAAAAAACAACCACAATAATGTGGATAATGTGGATCATATGAATAATATAGATAATAATATATATAATGTGAATAATATATACAATGTGAATAATATATACAATGTTAATAATATTAATAATGGCGATAATAATAATAATATAGAGAATAAAAGCTATGAAGATATTTTAACATGTAATATAGAAAGAGATTATATTGATAATATGAAAGAATCCCCAATTAGTCATATGAAAGATGATCAGGTAAAAAAGAATAAAAATAATCATATAAGAGACACAGATATGAAGAGAACACAATCATTTAATTATAATATAACAGAAGAAAACAAAATAAATATGAATGAAAAAAATAATTCTGCAGTAAATAATATGGGAATAACTAAAGATGATAAATTATATAATAATGGGAATTCCTTTCTCATGATAAAAAAAGAACATTCCGATAATATGTATAAAAAAAGCAATGCACCTATTAATATATCATCATTAAAGTGTAAAATTGAAAAACAAAAATTGGCTTTGTCAGACATGAATAATTATATAACAGAAGAATATTTAAACAGCAGTATACATAAAATAAAGAAGTTATCATGTAGTGATGGTGCTATATTAAATAATAAACATAATAATAATTTAACAAACATTAATATAAATAATCCAAAAGAAGAAGATATTTTTCTCATGGATGCTTCAGTTACAAATGAAAAAGATATATCTTTAAAATGGAATTACCTGAACAATTCAGATAAAAATATAGATGAAAGTAATAATAAAAATGAGAAAGGTCATGATATGAATAAAATTAGTCAGAATAAAGAATATATAAAAAGTGTTAGTTTTTTTATGAAGGATACTAAGGATGATAAAATGTCCCATTCCTTATATACATCAAATGAGGAGACAACTAGTTTGAATGATTTAAAAAGGGTACATACATATCCCTCTAAAAATAATTTATTAAAGGATATGGTGTCATCTATCAATTTTGTGAAGAATGATAATATCTCCTCTGTTATTTGTGGAGAAAATATAAGTGAATTCAATAAGGGGACATTTGGCAAAGCTGATTTGAGTAGTAAGATAAATGATAATTACTTTAAGGAAGATGATAATAATAAAAATGGAAACAATGATGATGATAATAATAAAAATGGAAACAATGATGATGATAATAATAAAAATGGTAACAATGATGATGATAATAATAAAAATGGAAACAATGATGATAATAATAAAAATGGTAACAATGATGATGATAATAATAAAAATGGTAACAATGATGATAATAATAAAAATGGTAACAATGATGATAATAATAAAAATGGTAACAATGATGATGATAATAATAATAATGATCAGTATCATCATTGTGGTGATACCATAAAGCAAAAAGAAACACCCTCTATTGCTCATAAAATAAAACACGAAGCTATATCCGAAAACGGTATGAACAGCGAAAAAAGTTACAGTAGTCAACTTCTTTATGAAGATAAATTATATTATATGTTAAATAATAATAGTCTAGAAAATTTAAATTATACTGTTATAGAAAAATATTCAAGTAATGTCAAAAATATCAAAGAAGTGAGCGATATTTGTTTCAGATTTTCCAGATTAATTATTGGAAAAAATTTTATAAAAAATTTAGAAAAATACCAAAAATTTTATATAAGTTATTGTATACCTATAACATATGAAATTTTGTCATCCAATAGTACAGACTGTAGTAAACAAAGAAGACAAACTATGAATGAGAATTATTTAAATAAAAAATACAGAAAAAAGAATTCATCAATTAATTTTTCTTTTAAAAATGGAAAGAACAAGGGCAAAAATGGAAAGAAAGGAGAACCTACAGAAAAGTGTAACAATGGAAAGAAAGGAGAACCTACAGAAAAGTGTAAAAACGTTTTAGAATTGGAGGAAGCAAAATTTTGTGAAAAAAATAATAGTTCAGAACATCAAAGTTATGTGAATAATATAAATAGCATGAATAATATATCTTATGATAATTGTAATAATAATATAAAAAATAGCAAATTTCGAAACTATACACAACTCAATAAAAGAAAGAGTAATAATATAATTGAAAAAAGTGTCATTATATATGATAGTCATTATATTGAAGGCAAATATATAAATAAAAATAATGTCGAATTTTTACAAGATATTTATCATAAAGTAGATAATAATATATTTGATAAAATTGAAAATGTTTCTTTTTTATTATGTGCTACATTAAATAAAAAAAAAAATAATCCACAAGGTTATAATTCATCTATACTGTTGCAACAAAAAAATAATAATATATTGAAATTATTAAATTATCCATTTGTCATACCAAATAATTGTGAAATTTTAGGAATAGCCGAAATTCCTTTTATTCCTATACCAAATTTGGAATTACCTATAAAGGAGCTAGCTATTCCAAATAATTGTTTTCAGAATTTAATAAAAGGTCCTTCTATATTATTTTATTTGTATATAGACATATTGGAGAAGTCCCTACCTGTTCAAAATAATAAATATGGGGAAGATAATATGAAAAGTATACATAATCTAAAGGATGAATTAAGTAGTACAGAAAAAGCAAGAATTTCAAACAGTATGGGGAAAATTATTGAGCAGGATAATGATATTTTTAATAAAAAAGTAGATGGAGATATGAATGTGCTAAATGAGGATATACATAAGAGTTCAGAATTAATTAAATCAAATGTGCAAGTAGATTATATGAATAATATGTGCATAAATGGTGAAAATGATATTTTTGAGAATATAAACATTTGTGATAATATGAACATTTGTGATAATATGAACATTTGTGATAATATAAACATTTGTGATAATATAAACATTTGTGATAATATAAACATTTGTGATAATATAAGCATTTGTGATAATATAAACATTTGTGATAATATAAATTGTTTTGATAATATAAACATTTCTGGTAATATAAACATTTCTAATAGTTTAAACACTTCTATCAATTTAAACACATCCAACAATTTAAACATTTCTAATAGCGAAATAGCTTCCCCAAATGTAGATACTTTAATGTTATCTGATAAGTTGAAAGTGTCAACAGATGAAATAAAAACAAATGATGAAAAAAAAAATTATGAACATGTTCAGGTGCATATTAACAAGTCAGGTAATAATTTGGAACATCACTTAAATTCTGATGAAAAGGAAAAAATAAGAAGATCGTTAAAGAGTGAATACTTTGAGGATAAAGAATTTGAGGAATTGATTGAAGAAAAGGAGGAAAGAAAAAATGATGCAATTGTTAATAAAATTAATAGTGTTGATAAAATGAATGGTGTGGATAATATTAACATTGTGGATAATATTAACAGTGTGGATAATATTAACATTGTGGATAATATTAACAGTGTGGATAATATTAACAGTGTGGATAATATTAACAGTGTGGATAATATTAACAGTTTGGGTAATATTGTTGACGAATCGATGAATAAATTAAAAGTAAAGGAAAATACTTTAGATGAAAAAAATGAAGATGATGCAGTAATATATATTTATATAGACAAAATAGTTAACTTATCAAAAAAACACTTTACGAATTTATCATTTTGCGTACGATTTTATAAGGATGAGAAATATACATATAAAAGCTTTGATTTGAAGAAAGAAATGATATTTGATACTTTACTAAGTTCTAAAAAGAAACTGTGTGATATGCAAGAGGTTATTATAGAGGTATGGCATGAAAGAGAAGTAGATAAGAAAAAAAGAAAAAAGAAAAAAGAAAAAGAAAAAAAAAAAGCTATGATTGAAAATAATATGGTTGAGGAAAAAGTTAAAGACTGTGTTGGTATATTAAAAATAAATGTAAAAGAAATTAACGAAAATAAGAATATAATGTATTTAGAAAAATATAATGAATTGACATTTCGTTTTTATGACGATATTAATTTTATGTTTCGAGTTTTGTTAATTAGGGGTTTGAAAGATATGTATTCAAATATATTTTTATTTTGTAAAAAATATATTGAGAATTACGAAATAGATTCTCGTAATTTTTTGTTGAAAGATAATAATGATATTGATCCAAACGGAATAAATATTAGGAAAGGAAATACGAAGAAAAAAATAAAGAAAATGAGAAATATAAATAATGTGAATAATATTAATCGTAATGATAATATTAATAGTTCTAATGAGTATGATGTAAGATCCAATTCTTTTTTGTCCATTAGTGAGCAGTATTTTATGTATGACTCTACGAACATATATAATAATGAATATTATATATACGAAATACAAAGGGAGGTATTAAAAAAGGGCATACGTAGTAATGTAATAATAAATGGTGTGTTAAAAAAGATGAGACAAAAAATGGAGATGAATAATGTAAATAAGGAAATATCCAAAAGGAAATTGAACACAAAAAATGTTGATAGTGATCATTTTTCCGAGTTGTGTAAGTATGTAATGAATGATAGTTATGATGAATTAGATCCTAGGGAAAATATGGATACATTTAAAATGAATATTATGAATAAGGAAAAAACTAAGAATAAATGCAACAATAATAGGAAGAAGAAGAACAACAACAAGAACAATAATAATAATAATGATAATAAAAGGGAAAATTATAATTATACTTATAATAATTATAATGAGAACAATTTAATATATGATGATAATATTTATTATAATAATAGGAACTATTTAAATATCGATTTTGTTAAAGAAGAACTTCTATTATGCAATATGAATGAAGAGGTTGTGAATTTATTAATATGTGATATAAAAACTAATTGTATTAAAGATAAATATATTTTGAAAAGTTCTTTTGAAGAATATATAGAGAAAATATATACAAAATGGGAAAAATTGTCAAATAAAATTTTTGTAAAGAATAAAAAGAATATGAATATAAATGATATATGTGAATATATTGATAGTTTATATATAGATGATGAGAATTATATAAATAAAGAAGAATTTTTTTTATTTTTTGAAGATATTGGTACAATATTTGTTGATTCTAATATATTTGATGAGTTATGCTTATTGTTTTATGATAAAAAAAAAGAATTAATACATTTTTCTTTATTTGTATCTTTAATAATTAAAAAAGGTGTTGAAGAATTAAAAAATATGATATATGGATATGATATATTGTTAAAATTATTCGATTTCTTATATATGGAACATATTAGTATGGAATATTTAGAAAATGAATTATTTAAAATTTCTCTGGATAAAAAAAATTTTTATTCAGAAAAAATAAAAAAGAATATATCAAGAAATATATTAATAGATTCCAATATAAATTATAATAAAAATAACAAACCAAATAATAACTTATATATGTTTTTAAATGAAGAGGATAATATTTGTTCATGTACCTCTTTACATTTCTTACATTCTATAAGTTTTATTTTAAAGAAATTTCACAATAATAATTTTTCAACATATGATTTATTTTTCTTAGTAAAATATATTATACAGAATCAAAATAACTATGTATTATCGGACACCTATATTTTTGTTAATGTCATTAAAGGTATTGAAACCATAAATATAACATACTTTTTATCTTTATATTATATATATATAAATCAAAGTAAAAACAATATACAATTAAGAGAAAACCAAGAAAATGACACGTCAGAAAAAATATGTGATGATAATTTAAAGAATGTCATACACATACAAAGAAATGAAACTCTTGAAAAACCTCCTCGTTCTTTATATAATGATAACAGTTTGTGTATCTCGTATTCTGAAAAGAAAAGTGGATATATATCATCCTATGGGTCTGTTTATAAGGAAAATAGGAAATGTAGCAACAGTCTTGGAAATGTTGATAGAAATAAAAATGTTGTCGAGCTATATCATAATGAAAAGGGCTGTATAAATAATATGATTAATAATAATGTTTCTACTATTTATTTGTTGAAACATAATGATGAAGAAAATATTCCATGTGGGAAAAATAAAGTGACTACCACAAAAAAGGTTACAAATGAGTTTGTAAAAGATAAAAGGTTAGGTGAGCATAATGATAATAATGATAATAATGATAATAATGATAATAAAGAAAATAATGAAAATAATGATAATAATGATAATAATGAAAATAATGAAAATAATGATAATAATGATAATAATGATAATAATGATAATAATTTGGATCCAGACATAAAGAATGTAGATGGGTATTTAATAAGGGACAAGGGAGTATATGAGGATCATCTAAATGGTGATCATAATAATGACAATAATAATGATGATGAAAATAATTATAATAATGATGATGAAAATAATTATAATAATGATGATGAAAATAATTATAATAATGATGATGAAAATAATTATAATAATGATGATGATGAAAATAATTATTATTATGATCAAAAATGTTATTATTTAAAAAAAGAAAAGAATACTTTATATTCATCAAATCCATCGGATAAAGAAAAAAGTAAAAGTCTTAATGAAAATTACAATATAAAGAAGAAGGTTATATTATCTAATAATCATATAAAGAAGGACGAAAATATATTTTATGCCAAACTATACAAAAGGAGAGATATACAAAGGAGTGTTAAAAATTCACTTATTATTATTTATCACAGAATTGTTAGTGGGTTGATAACTATAGAATATGTATGTGAATGCTTACATACTTTTTTTAATAATATTTTAAAGAATAAAAAAGTAAAAAAAAATAATAATAAAGACTATTTTATGGATAAATTAGAAGTTTTAAAACTATTAGATTCAGTAGGAATATATACATCTTACGATATATCTTTGTGTATATTAAAGTGGTATATATATCAAATATATAAATATGAAGAAAAAAAAAAAAGAAAAAAAAAAAAAATTGAGTTACATAAATCGGATATAAATAGTTTTGAAGATTTTATATTAAATAATATTATTTTAGATGAAACTATTATAGAGAATTATAATTTAAATGATCATTTAAAAATTATGAAATGGTTATTTGAAAAATATTTATTAAGTGAATATATTAGTGGGAATATATTTTCTGGTAGTACCTTAGAATATTTTTTTCTATTATTAAAAGAAAGGAATATAAATATTACAATATTTTCAGAAAAGAATATATTTACATTTAATGATTTTTTTAAAGAAATTGAAGAACTGAATTTAGAGTTCCCGAAATATTATATAAGACTTCTGTTTAGTAATTTGCTAGCATATGATTTAACATCCTTTAATAGTTTAAATAATAAATTAATTTTTTATGATAATATTGAATCATATTGGATAAGATGGAATAAACTAAACTTTGAACATTTCATTTTTGAAAAAACTAATATAGAAGATCCTAAAATGTGCAATATTAAAGATGTTCAATGTAATAGTTTAAATAATACATATAATAACTCTATTAATCATACCATTCCTAGAAATAATATGGGTCATTTATTTAACCATGTACAACAAAAAAGAAAAGAACTAACTAAAGATAAAGAAAAGGAAATGATTTCTATAAATATAAATTGTAATTCTTATAATGATATAAATACATGTGTGCAAGAAGAAGATAATTTTTCTGTATTTAATAAAAGATTTATTGATGTTGGAAATAACCAAGGGAAATATTATTATTCTTATTTTTATGCTTTACCATTATATAGTTTATTCTTTTATTTTTCAAAACAAAAAATATTGAGTGGAGATAAGTTGTTAAGATATTTTTTTATAAGTATTTTTAAATATGAATTAAATAGAATAAATATTAATAATTATTTGAATAATTATTATACACTTTATGATTTTGTAGATATATGTAAAGATATCATTTTGTATAATGATAATACGGATGATATATTGTACCGAGAGGACTTTTTTAAATTACTTATATTAATAAATAAAAAATATAAAAAAAAAACAGGTGAGTATGTTATATCAAAAGAAAATTCACTTGAAATATTTTTAAAGAGAAAAAGTCATTATTTTTCTCACATGTTTAAGAAGAATTGGGGATGTATAAAAAGGGATATAGTAAGTTTGGAGCTTAATCTTATGTATCACGATAATAATAATGATGCAAGTAATAAGAATGATGCAGGTAATAATAATGATGCAAGTAATAATAATGAAGCAAGTAATAATAATGATGCAAGTAATAATAATTATTATAATAATTATCATAATAATTATTATTTTAATAATAATTGTAATAACTATTTGTTCAATTTACACCAATGTAAGCCTTTGAATAATTATAACGAAAAAGATGTACATCAATATTCAAATCAGCGTCTTTATGAGAACTCAAGAAATGTAGACTTTATTAATAGTAATATAGTAGGGAACTCTATAGAACACAGAAAAATTCTTTTGGATAAAAAAGGAGATATAGAAAATGAAGATGAAGTTATTATAAATTTTTTTAAAAGAAATAAAAAAGTTATAAAATATATTCGAGAATATTTTTATATATTTGTATTTTTTCAAAAGATTATACATAATAAAGAAAATTGTTATGATTTGTGTTTTTATGAAAAAGAAATTGTATTTTACCAAAAGAAGTTGAAAGAATATTATTTAAAACGTAATAATAATATAAATAATTATAATAGATGTATAAAAAACAAAATAAATAATTATAAATTCTATTATAAATGTGGATATGCTATACCTTCCATAAAAAAAATGAAAAAAGGAACTACTAATGATGGTAATGATTGTTCCTCTTTTATGTTTTTATATAATGAAGTAAATATTTGTAATGAAGAGAAAAGATTTGGATGTAAAGAATATGCATATATGGTATATCCATATTTATTACTTTTAAGCGATTTTATAAAAAGAATGATACATATATATAAAGAAAATTATGTTGATGTTATAAAAAAATTATTTGTTATGGAAAAAAATAAACCATTTGTAGATGAGAATATTATGGAGAAAGAAAAAGACAAAGAGAAAGAGAAAGAAAAAGACATAAGGAAAAAAAAAGATGTAAAAAAAAAAAAAAAAATTGAACATTCAACCTTTTTATATAAATTAGAAAATATCATGTCAAGATCTGGTAGTTTCGATTATAAGGAATGGAATAAATTATACTTGTTGTGTGAATATTTAGATATAAGAATTGATACTTTGATCATACAATTAATTAATATATTAGAAAAGCATAATTATATTAAAGTATGTAATGTAATGAATGGATGTATCTTATTTAATGATTACGATAATTATTATGATAAGAATAGATATAATAATAATTATATAGAAAGACATATATTATTTAACCTTATATACAATAAAAACAGATGTGATCATAATATAGAAGAAAAAAGTAATATTATAATGAATAAGATAATGGGTAATACGTATAATATAGTAGAACATAAAAAGAGAACACATCGAATGTTTTCTTCCTATGAGAAAGAAGAAAAGGATATATTTATAAAACATATGAAATATTTAATAAGTTTCAATAAGTTAATATTAAATGATTTATATATATATAAGAAGATGAGAAAAACAAAAAATGAAAAGATATGTCATAATATGAATATAAACAATTTAGATGTATATATGTATAAATATATAATACATGATAGATTATATATAAATTATTTATCTTATTTATATATCAGAATATTATTTAATGAATGTTTATTAACAGGAATAAATATTAATACAATATTTTATGACATAAAAAATAAAAATACATTTATAAATATATTATTAAGATATTTTAGTCATATATTTTGTGAGTATGATATAAATATTCTTTCAAAGAAATATTCCTGTCTAATTAATATGACATCAATTAATTTAAGTGAATATCATAATATGTTATCTTTAAAAACATTTCTTAATGACATATATGAACAGGGATTATATTATAATACTTATTTAAGGAAAATATTATTTTCTTTCTTTTTTAAAAATTCAAATATATTTTCTATGTATATGAAACATGGACACGAGAAAAACGATGAAGATAATTTATTATTATCATGTGAGAAATTAAAACAAATTTTAAGTAGTAGTGGAATATTTTTGTCCTGGGCAGAAATATATGATTTTTTTCAACCGCTTAATAAGTATTGTGTAATATATCATAATAAGTCTTATGATATAAGACATGGGGAAAATCAAACTCCCTATATATTAAAAGCATATATCAACATATGTAATTTGGTAGGTATTTCAAGGAGGATGATAAGAGGAAGGCTGGGCGATATTAAAAATGTTGAAAATATTACAAGTGTTGATACTAGTATAAATATAGAGAACTATAATAGAAATGAGTTATCTGGGGAAATATATGATGAAGATGAAAATAAAACTATAGGTCATAATAATTACATGAATAAAAATATTTCAGATCATATATATAATAAGAAGCTGTTACAGCAAGGTAGTATGGGAGAAAGGCTATCAAATGTAAATCTTAGTTATATTATGGATGTCGACAGAAAAGAAAAAAAGAGAGTTTCATCATCTCCACATAATAATAGCAAAATGTGTGTTTTAAAAAGAGATGGTTCAGTTGAAATGACGAACGAAATAGAGAAGGAAGATGATAAATATTTGGGGAATAGGAAATATATAAATGGACACATATTATGTCATAAAATTGATGAAGAGGTGAAAGATGAATATACAAAAAATCAAGATAAATATAATAATAATATGAATAATATCACCTTATTTAAATTAAAAGAATGTGATAAGAAAAAAGGAGAAATAAAAAATATGTGCCTAAATAAAAAAGATAAAAAAAAGATAGGGTGTTATCTAGAATGCAAAAATCAAAATGATGAAAAGGATAATAAATTGCTACATAATAAAAATATTACAACAATAAATAATTATATGAGTCCATGTATTTATTCTAATATGAAATATAACATTTTAGAAACGTCCAATAATAATATATTTTACAATTTGAGTTTCACAAAATTAACGTTAGGAAGACTGCTATATCTATTATTTTTAAAAATGAATAATTTAATGATAAAAAAAAAATTACATTTTGAACAAATATATTTCGGTATGAAGAATATAAATTATGAAGATATAAAAAAAAAAGAAATGGAAAGAGCATGTACTTTATTTCTAAATATGAAAAATGATGAATTGAATAATATTATACCTGATAATTTTATATTATATAAAAATGATGTAAGAAATGGTATCTTTTTTAATATATTACTTTTGAAAGATACATATGAAGAAATATTCTTACAAGAACAAGAGGAAGATGCAAAGGTCTCTATATACAATTTTATATCTTATTATGAAAAAAAAAAAAATGATACAATATTTTCGAATTATTCATTTGTCTATAATTTTAGTTTTGAATGGATAAATTGTATGAAACTAAGCAATGAATATATAAGTAAGGAGGATTGTGCGAAATTAATTTGTTCTTTTAATATGGATAATAAAACAAGGGACGAAAATAAAAGAGTTAACCATGTAATAATAAATGATGATAAGATAAGAACAGATGATGTACTATTATGTGATGATAAGATAAAAGATAATAACACGAATGAGTTATTTAACAATGTAAATATTATAAATGAAAAAAAGAACTTATTACCTCATACATTATCAAAACAAGAAATGATGAAAATATTTGAAAAAAATATTAAAGGGAAATGGAAAAAAATCTTATTGTCTATTTTTGATGAGAAGAATTTTTATGTTCATAATTTACGCATATTTTTTAAAGAATTTACTGGTATAAATACATATTTAAGAAAGATTAAAGAAAGGAAATATAAAAATAATTTTAAGGATAATAAAAAAGAACCTAATTCAAAAATAGACCATTCCAAAGTAGACCATTCCAAAGTAGACCATTCCAAAGTAGACCATTCCAAAGTAGAACATTCCAAAGTAGACCATTCCAAAGTAGAACATTCCAAAGTAGAGCATAGTAAATTTTCTTTAAATTATTATTGTTGTCTTGGTACTGAAGAAATATTTTTACAGAACATATTTATTGATAACAATCAAAATAATAATATATCTTGTTTTGATGATAAGATAATATCTTGTGCTGATAAAGAGAGTAAAAGAAATATATATAAAGAAGATATTTTATATATAAATCATCTATTTGATCATAAGTTTTCTACCATAAAAGAAAAAGATATTATAACTTTATTTAAAAATAATAAGGATATAATAAAAATAAAATTATATTATAATGAAAATGTTATAGCAGAAGCAAATTTACATATCCTAGAGTTTTTTTCTATATTAAAAAACAAGGACAAGATAAAAGATCATAAAACCTTATGTTTTGTTATTTCTTCTGAGGATACACAAAAAGATATTTTATTTTTAGATATTGATATTTATTATGAAAGAAAAAAAATGTATGCTGATATGCCTATTTTCCAAACTACTAATAGAAAAATACAAGAACACAAATTTCATTTGGAAAATGTGACTGAACATATAGAGCAAATAAATGATAAGGATCAGCCAAATGTAAGTATTGAAAACGATAGAAATAAAGATAGCATACAAAAGAATAGGGACACTGAATATTGTGTCGATACTCATAATAAATTAAATGATGTGGATGATATTGTGAAGGTTACTAATGTAGAAACAGATGTAAATACAAATGAAATGAACATTACACCAACTTTAAAAGACCAACAAAAGAATTATAATAAGGATGATGTTCTATGTAATAGTGCTGAATATACTTTATTCAGAAAAAAAAAAATCGGAAATAATTATTATTTAGAATATAATAAAAATGAGGAATTACATCCTAAGAAAGAAAGTATAAAAAAAGAAGAAGATATACAAAATGTTACACTTTTAAAAACTAAATCATTTGTTAGTTTTGCGCACTTAACTATAGATCATATAATTATTCCCATATGTTTAATAAATAAAATTAGTAAAAAAGTTATAGAAGGGCATGAAGGGATGAAATTAGATGAAGACATATTTGTTGCGGTTTATATTGAAGTGTATGAAAAGGTGAGTACATGTGAAGAAACAAAAAATGAACAACATGTACAAGAAGATGAAAGAGGTAGGTACAGATTATTATCTTGTTCTGTTCCGAAAATAGTAAATTGTAAGAAAAATGAAAATATGAATCTTACGAGTGAAATATGTGTGGATCCCAGCATGGGTTTTCCTCATATCAATCGATACGATGATAAAGATAATGAGGTTGATGATAATAATTTTGATCCTAATAAATGTCATAATATATGTCATAATATATGTCATAATATATGTCGTAATATATGTCATAATATATGCCATAATAAATGCCATAATAAATGCCATAATAAATGCCATAATAAATGCCATAATATATATCATAATGATCATCATGTTGAGGATCACAAATTTAATAAACCCCAAGAGTGTGCAAGAAAAAATATCAAGCTTAATAAAACAATGGTCAACCTGAAAAAGAAAGAAAAACATATTAAAACATTTGAGAAACATTTAAATATACATAATATAAAAGTAAAACATCATGAAATTATTAAAAGTAAGAACTTATTTATAGAAGGAAAAATAATTATAAGGGCCATTATATCTTTAAATTATATTTCAGAAGATATAGTTATTGGGGAACATTGTTTTAAAATAAAAAATATGTTATATAAAAATAAACGTATGACATATTATTCAGAGAATTTATTTCATTCTATAAATAATAAAACGGAAACATTATCAAATGGAGAAAAAATAAATGACAAAAATGATGTGTGTGATAAGGAAAATAAAACAAATGATGACAAAAATGATGTGTGTGATAAGGAAAATAAAACAAATGGTGATAAGAACCTAATGTATGATTATCTTATAAAATGCGAAAATAATAATAAAACAAGTTCGAGCATCCCAGTGGATAATAATAACAAAACTGTTTCTTCTGAAAATAATATAAAGAATAATATAGAGAATAACATTTTTGTGAAAAATATTGTGGAAAAAAATATTATTGGATATATATCTTATCAATATGAAATAAAAGAATATAAAAATAAAGATTATGAAAAGGTTAATAAATGTACACTTCCAAATTTTATTCCTATATATTTTATAAATAGTGATGGTCATGATGATGATGGTGATGGTGATGGTCGTGATGGTGATGGTCATGATGGTGATGGTCATGATGATAATGGTGATGATAATAGTAGAGAGATAATAAAAGAAAGAGATGATGATTTATTATATAATACTTTATATGAAAAATTATTTAGTGATATATTAAGAAAATTAAATTATAGAAAATATGTTAATGTAGACATGTTTATATATTCTTTAAAAGGGACTTCATATAAAAAGCATATAAATTATTTTAAAAGATTTTTCTTTTATTTTATAAAATTGAACAAGAAATTATTTTTCCCCTTAAAAAGTGTATTAAAAGTATTGGCCTTACGAAAATTATCGTTTCACTTTTTAAGTTGGATAAATTATTTTTTTCATGAAATACAAAAATATTTTTCATGTTTTAATTTTCTTGGTATATTTGAATGGCCCTACTTATTAAAATGTGTTTTAAAATCTCAGGATGAGTACATAAAGGACGAAAAAAAAAGAAAAAAAAAATTAGAAAATAACAAGGTGGGTAGTAAATATAGGGACAGCATTGGTGATAATAATGATGATGACAACAATAATAATAATAATAATGATGATGATGACAACAACAATAATAATGATGATAACAACAACAACAATAATAATGATGACAAGAACAATAATAATAATGATGACAACAACAACAACAATAATAATAATGATGATAATAACAACAATAATAATAATAATAAAATAAAAGAGGAAAAAGCAAATTCTTTCGAATCGAACACATCTAGTCATCTAAACTTTACAAATTGTAGTAATGTATCCGTAAGATATTCAAGCATTAAAAATTATAAGAATGAAAAAAATAATGTAGAGAAAAAAACAAAAAAGAGAACAAAAAATATCCAAGGGAAAATGTTAAATGAAAAAGATTGGTGGCTGTTAAATAATTGGAATTATTGGCATTTAAATTGTGATAAAAAAAATTATTTCTTCTTATATTTATTTATAAATGATATACTTATTTTTTATGAAGAAGAAAAAAACTTTTTTAAAAATAGGAAGAAATATAAAAGGATAGATGATGATGGTGTTTATAATAATAATATATGTTCATTTACTCATGTTGATAATAATAACGAAGAAAATGATCAAGATAAACAAAAGTTTGTATTCTTAGATAATAAGAAGGAAAATTACAAAAGTGGAGGTAATGACTTACCAAGAAAAGAAAAATATAACTTATTAAATTTAAAAAATACAAAAAAAAGTACACATGTAAATAATATAAAGAGTGAAGAAATAACATATTCTATCTTTTCTAATACAGGAAAAAAGAAGAATGAGCACTCATCAAATGAAAAAACAAAAAGAAAAGAAGTAATGAATAATGGTAATAGGAGTAATAATAATAATAAGACATCTATTTATCAATATAATATATTGAAAGATACAGAAAATAAAAAGATTCCATACGATCATATAACATCAAATAATAATTCACCATATGATTTTGTAGAAAAACAAAAAAAAAAAACATTTTTCAATTTAGGTTTTCATGATAATTTAAAAAATAAAATTAACAATCTTTTTAAAAATTATAAAAAAGATTATTTACACACATATAATAAATATTACATTTTTGTAAAAGTCAAAAAGTTACTTTATCCCTTACCTTTTATAAATAATAAAAAGCCCAATATATTTTTAACATACCAAATTGTATTGAATAATTATGATTTCATTAATAAACATGATATATTTCCTTTCTCCTTAAAAAAAAAAAAAAATTATATTATTAACAAAGTTCAAGCACAAACAAAAATTTATTATAATGATTGTTATCCATATATTAACAATTCAGAAATATTAAAATTACCGGATATAAAAGAATTAAATAATAGTTTTAATAAACATTTTGTACAAACTCAAGATGGACACTTGGATTTTTATTTACAAAACTTATCATTACAAATAAATTTTTATCATGTCATGAGTAATAAATATATAACATCTCATCTTAATATTTATCAAGAAAATGAAGGAATCACATCAAGTGATAATATATATGATAATACATCAGAATTTTCAACGAATATTAATTTATATAATATGGAATCTAAAAATAATAAACATAAGGAAAAAAAAAATATATTAATAGCTAAAGCATTCATTCCTTTTAATTTACTCTTAAAGAAAAACAAAACAAAGGTTAGCGTGCCATTATTTTTCTCTCCATTTTTTACAAAAGGTGTTAATAAAAATGAAGTTGAAGTGATACTAAAATATGATACAAATATAAGAGATTATTTAAAATATGAATATATGAAGGATACACATGAGAAGTATAAGCATAGGGGGGGAAAAAAACATAACGGGGAGGATACCGAAAGGTGTAACCATATAAATGATATAAATATGAATAATAATATGAATAATAATATGAATAATAATATGAATAATAATATAAATAATAATATACATAATAATAATAATTATAATCATTGTAATCATCAAAATAATTACAGTGACCTGTATTATAAAAAAACCAAAAACAATAATATACATATGAATCAGCTTAATATATCAAATGATACAAATACTAGTTTACGTGTTATAGAGGAAAAAAATAAAAACGAATTTATCGATTTGTCAAATATACCTTTATTAACATTACCTAAAATTCCTCCACCCATATCTTAATTTTTTTATTTATGCATAAATCTTTTGTTTTATTATAATTGTTAAATTTAAATTTTTTTTTTTTTTTTTTTGTTATTAAATATGTCAACATATATATATATATATATATATATATATATATATATATATATATAATATTTTATTAATAGAAAAATAAGGAAAAATTAAAACATTGCTCTTCATTTTTTAAAAATAGTAATTTTATATAAATTAAGATATACATACGAAGATTAATAGACAAACATATATATATATATATATATATATTTATTTATTTATTTATTTATATATTTATCATACTAGCTAATTTTTTTTTTTTTTTTTTTTTTTTTTTTTTTTTTTTCTTACATATCATCCCATAAGGCACTTTTGAATTCACATTTGATTATTGTCATTAGCATATGTTTTTCTTCTTTTTAAATAAAACCGATCATAATGTGTATAATAATAAAGATTATATTTTTGATGTGTACTATAATTATTATTATTAATATTATTATTAATATTATTATGAATATTATTATTAATATTATTATTCGTTTTATTTGTCATATAATTGTTACAATATTTTTTATTTGTGTTATATTTCTCCACATGTTTATCATTATCTATTGTATTATATATATGAGTATCATAATTTTTATCTTTGCTAGTAATATTATTTTCCTTGTTATTCTTTAATAAATTTACTAAGTTCCCACTTGTACAAATAGTTGACTTGTTTTTTATTTCACTACTTTTATTATTTATATTACTTGTATTTTTACTTCTGCTCCTTTCTCTATCGGTTATTGTTTTATAGGATGTTGGTGGTAAATTCCGTTTTCTTTTTATACTCTGATTATAATTGTCTTCATATATCATATTTTTAATATTTTCGTTAACATTAAAATTTTTATGTAGTCCATTCTCTTTTTCTTCATTATTGTTATTATATAAAATGTCTGTATGATGTTTCGATTGTTGGTTCGTTTTAAATACAAGTACATCTTTATTCGTTGGTAAGATATTATGATTATATTGTATGTTGTTATAATTATTATCATTATATTTATCATTATAATTATGATCATTATATTTATCATTATATTTATCATTATAATTATTATCATTATATTTATCATTATAATTATTATCATTATATTTATCATTATAATTATTATCATTATATTTATCGTTATAATTATTTTGTTTATATTTATCATGATAATTAGTTTGTTTATATTTATCATGATAATTATTTTGTTTATATTTATTATAGTTATATAATGATACATCTATATAATTGTTATCTTTTGGATCCTTTTTTTTCATATCCCTATTATATTTATAATCACAAGAAAAGTTATTATCATTTTCATTTTTCATATTATCATTACTTGTATGATAACAATTTATTTCTTTACAATCAAGCTTATCTACTTGTAGTAAGGATTTATCATTGTTTTTTTCTGTATTGAACTTATCATTACATTTACTATTACATATATTATCTAATCTGTTTTGGGTACTTGTTCCAAACTTATTTTTATTTTTATTGTTCTCTTCATTCTTTTTTAAATCGTTAAAAGCATTTATGGAACTCTTCTCTTTTGTATTATTATAATTTTCTTGCACATTTAACTCGTCACTCTTCCTATTCAATTTATCTATTTTTTCTTCTTGTAAATTATTTTTTATAAAAACATTTTCCTCTCTTGAAATGTCTCTATCTTTATTAGGAGAATAGTTTTTATATTTATTATGAGATACTGTGTATTTATTTAAATGTCTATCTTTATTATTATGTGTGCTAAAAAAACCTGTTGACCCCACGATTTCTTTATTCCTTTCATTATCACAAAAATGTTGGGGCACATTGTTTTCATTCTTTCTAGACATATCATATATATTCGTTTTAATATATCCTACATTATTTGATAAATAATATGTGTTATTGTTTTCTCTTTGTCTTATTAAATTTTGATTTTTTAAACATAAAGATATATTCGTTTTCTTTTCATAGAAAGTTATATTCTTATTAAATCTTCTTATATTACCATATTTATA
>NC_033650.1:97230-99390 GCF_001601855.1 Plasmodium reichenowi | reverse complement strand
AAATCATTTTTTTTTTTTTTTGTAACATTTTCAGGGATCATAATAGATTTTTTATGGTCTTCAATTATATCTTGCATTTGTCCTGTTATATGATCTGACCTTTGATTATCCATTTGTTTATTTGTTTGATTATTGATATTCCCTTCCAAATTACTGTTATCATTTCCTATATCTTTTTTTATTTTTGTTTCCATACAATCTTTCATATGATGTTTTTTTTTTTTCTTTTTTTTTTTACTGTTTTTATGTTTATTATCCTCGTCGGAGATATTTTTCTTTGTATTATTGTTTCCATTTGTTGATAAATTTTCCTCTTCATTTTTCATAAAATTTGTTTGTAAATATAATAATAGTGGGTCTTTTTGCGTATTCTTTTTATCTATACTAGAAAATTTGAGTTTATTTATTATATCATTATCATGATCTTCTACCTGTTCAGGTGATATACTTCTTGATGTTTGAAATGTTAAATATCTTTCGCTTTCATTAATTTCATATTGGAACATTTTTGGGAAATAATTTTGACTTTGTATCAACATGTTTTCTTGTAAATCATCATTTTTATTAATATTTAATGATGTATTTATATGATGTTTATCTATACTATATGGTATATTATTTAACACATTATGATTTGCATAAATAGATTCGACATCATCTCCCTCTTCATTATTATTATTATTTTTTATTTTTTTTATTTTTTTTTTTTTATTTGTATTAATATTATTATTATTATTATTATATATTTTATCCCAGTTATTACTCATAAAAACATTTTTGTTATGTTCTTGATTTTTTGGAAAGGCCTCTTCATATGCTTTTCCTGACGTTTTTGTTACATTGTAATTATTTGTTCTATTAAAAAAAGGTTCTCGTGAATTAAAATGGTTTATTTTATTTTTATACATATCATTTATATAATCATCATCATGTTCATCGTGATGACGATATTTACAATAGGTCAGGTTACATTCATTTGAAAAACAATAATAACAAGAGTTACATTTTTTTTTCTTATGCTGTTCTAATGTGAATTCTCCTGTTACATTTTTTATTATCATTTTATTTTGTATGTCATAATTTATTGGTAATTTATTCATGTTTATATATTCTGGTTTTGTTGATTCATGATAAGCTATTTGATGGATATATTTTTTATCATGCTTACTTATAATTTCGAAATCTTTTTTAAGTGTGTTACTGTGCTCTTCATCAAAAAGCAAAACGTTCATATTTTTGGGAATATCATTTTGATGATTCTTAACAACTTTATGATTAATAAAATCTTTAAGATTTACAGTATGAATATATTTATATTTATTTTTTTTTTTGGAATGTATATGATTTCCCTCCTTTTTCTGACACATTCTTACTACACTCAAAAAGACATTATCTATTCTTGGAAAAGAATATTTTTTTGTACGACAATATATATAATAATAACTTCTTCTTCTTTTTTTATAAGGACATATTATATCTACATTACTAATTTGGTTATTATATTTATAATCAGCATTTTTTGTTTTTATATTATTCACTTTAAAATTATTCACTTTAAAATTATTTACTTTAATATTTTTCAATTTAATATTTTTGACTTTAATATTTTTGACCTTAATATTTTCCATTTTAATATTTTCCATTTTACTATTTTCCATTTTACTATTTTCCATTTTAATATTTTCCATTTTAATATTTTCCATTTTAATATTCTTTATTTTTGTATTATTTTCTCCCCACACTTCAATTCTTTCAAATGAACAATTGTATATCATATAAACTACATATATATTTTTTTCTCTTGTGTATTTCCTTATTTGTTGATATACTATTTTTTCTAATTCTGTTTTTTTCTTAAAAACGTTTTCATGTTCTAAGAACTTGTGATTCTCTTCTATAGAAAAAAGATATTTGCATGTGCCTTTCTTCATTTGTTCATCTGGATGATTCATTTTATGATAATAAATTTTATTAACATTGATCTTATTTAATATTTCTGAGTTAATCTTTGGATTATTTTCAAGGGGGACTGTGTTTTCCATGTTCTACAAAAATATAAATTAAAAAAATAAGCACACATATATATATATATATATATATATATATATATATATATATATATGTATATTTTTTATTTTGACAGCTTTGGGTATTTAATTT
>NC_033650.1:95590-97130 GCF_001601855.1 Plasmodium reichenowi | reverse complement strand
GTTCATAACGAATTAATGTATAGGTATATTTAAAGAATGTGGGGAATATATTTTTATCTAAAAAAATATATGTGACATATGTATTTTAATTTATAAGAATGGATAACAAATATTGAAGAATTTATATAAAGCATAAAAAAATAAAATAAAATAATAACAAACAAATAAATAATTATATACATATAAATTATAGTGAAACATTTCACCATATTGGTAAAAGGAGAGCATCTTATAATTGCATTTCGATTTTAAAATAAAAAAATAAAAAATAAAAAAATAAAAAAATAAAAAAATTCTATATATATATATATATATATATATATCCATATTTATGTGTTTACCTTCTTGATATGTTATTACTTCATCATTTTTTTGACTTCGTATATAACTTTATGTGCATCGGGCATGTAAAATGGCTCGTAGACATGGGGGAAAGGAGTATCATAACCACAGACCCTTTTTATAGGTGTATGCAAATTATAGAAACACCTTTCTTGGATTTTTGCTGCTATTTCAGCTCCAAAACCATTGGTTAGCTGAGCTTCATGTGTAATTAAAAGTCTTCCCGTTTTTTCGACTGATTTTTGTACAGTTTCAATATCCCATGGTATGATAGATTGTAGATCAATAACTTCACATTCGATATTATTTTTTTTGGATAAAATCTCGGCAGCATTTTTCATTTTATGTACTAAAGATCCCCATGTTACTATAGTGACATCTGAACCTTGTCTTACAACATCTGCCTTACCCAATTCTAATTGATATGGTCCAGTAGGTACATCGCACACTGATGATCTATATAAAATTTTGGGTTCAAAAAATAAACATGGGTTCGGATCATTAATAGCTGACAATAACAATCCTTTAGCTTTATATGCATCACTTGGTACAATAATTTTTAAACCAGCTGCATGTGCAAAAAAAGCTTCTGGACTTTGTGAATGATATAAACCACCATGACCAACAGCACCCCAGGTCGATCTTATAGTTAATTTACCTACATCGAAACTACTACCTGATCTATATCTATATTTAGCTACATCATTTACTATTTGATCAAAAGCTGGAAATATGTAATCACCAAATTGTATTTCTGCTATTGTTGTAAATCCATTTTCAGCTAGACCTATAGCAAATCCTATAATTCCTTGTTCACATAAAGGAGTATTGAAAACTCTCATGTTTCCATATTTTTTTAATAAATCTAAAGAACATCTAAACACACCTCCGAAAGCAACATCTTCTCCTAATAATACAGAGTTAGGGTTACTTTCAAATACATTATGCATAGCTGAATTTATTGCTGTAAACATGTTCATTTTTTTTATCTCTTCAAAACTAGAGGAAGAAAAACCACGGATGCCATTATTTTCAACAGTATTCCACATATTGTAATTATGAAACCTATCGGTTCTCCAACATTTTACATTTGTATTCCTCACAAGAAAGCAATTTTTTAAGAACATATTTTTTACGTTATTTCTTAATAGTTTCTTCATTTTATGAGAACGTTCAAAAAAAAAAAAAAAAAAAAAAA
>NC_033650.1:93640-95490 GCF_001601855.1 Plasmodium reichenowi | reverse complement strand
TTTAAAAAAAAAGAAAAAAAATACACACTAATATATTTTTTTATGCGTTGTAATTATTTTTTCAAACGTTCATATTAATATTCCACGAACTAAAGTATTTACCATATTAAATATTTTTAATATTTTATTTATTTATTTATTCATTATTTTATTTATTATTATAATTTTTTGTTTTTTATTTCTATAATTTTCTAATGAATTAATAAAAATGTCCAACACTCAATGTTCGTATGAACATATTGCACTTGATGAAAAGCATTACGAATAATATTATATACATATATTATTAAATGTATGTATAATATATAAATGTCATAAAAAAAAATATATATATATATATATTTATATATTTATTTATTTATATTAATAATATATGACGATTAATATTTCCCTCACAAAAAAAAAAAAAAAAAAATTACACATAGGTAAATAAATTTATATATACATTATTTTTTTTATAAACTTTTACTATACATTAAAGTAGTTACATATAAAATAATAATGGATATGATATAAAAAAGTATTAGTATTAAAAACATTTTTGCTGTATTAGTTAATTCTATAAAAATAAAAAATATAAATATATATTATATATATGTATATATATATATATATATATATATTAATTTATTTGTTCTTAGATTAATGTAGTTTTTTCCCATAGCAATATAATTCCTTATACCTGTAGGTTTGGAGGGTAATTTTTTATTCATAAAACTTATAGATTCGATTAATGCTCTACTAATGGATCCAGATGCAAAATAAATATTCATAAAATGTTTTTTAATTTCATTTTCTTTAATATATTTTTCTTCTACACCTTCCCTTTTTGCTATAACAAATTTCCCTAGGTTTTTTATGTAAACTAATAAGATACCATCATGACATGGGCTGTTTCCTATTCCCCATTTTCTTAATAATTTTTCCGAAAATTGTTGAGCAGCATTTTCATAAGTCTCATTTTTTGGAACAAATATTTCTGGGACTATAGCAACGGATACCTGAAAAAAAATGAAATGTTATAAAAAAATAATGGTAGGAATAATATTATGATAACCTTGAAATATGTTATTGTGTAATAAATTTAATAATATTATTTCATTATTTTTTTAAATTATTTATTTAATTTATATTTTATTTTATTTTTTTTATATGAACTTGATAATAATAAACCGAATTATTTGAACATTTATGAAAATTGGTATCTCTTATTTTAAGCAATTCTGCTTCTATATTTAATTGTTGCTCTATACTTAGAAAACGAGAAGGGTCACACAACCATGTATGACTTATCCTGAATAACAAATAAATAGATATATTAAATTATATTTGTATGGATATATTTTTAGTACATATTAATTACCCTAATGACAATACACATTCTTCAGGGTGCATAAAAGGGTCAGGGAAGGAATTCTCGTCATAAATATTTTCATCATTTGAATAGCCTCTTTAAATATAAAAGTGTATACAAATAAATAAACACAAAAAAAAAATATACATATATATATATATATTTATATATTTATTTATTTTATAACTGATTATCTTCCTCAAGGTCATGTATAAGGGGATACAACGCATTAGATTTGCTAGACCTAGAATATAGATCAAACAGAAAAAAATAAAATATAAAGAAATTAAATTACATTGACATATATATATATATATATATATATATTTATTTATTTATTTATTTATTTCATTTTATCTTTGTAAAAAATTTTACATTTCATTTTCTATTCTCTTAACATCATTAAAATAAAATTTGCTTAAAGAATCTAATTTTTCGCATATCGACAATTTATGAAAAAAAAGGACAAAGGAGCATATTACACTAAGGAATAGTT
>NC_033650.1:90999-93540 GCF_001601855.1 Plasmodium reichenowi | reverse complement strand
CAATATTCACATAACACAACTGTATTTAATTCCATATCTATACACAAAAAAAATAAAATAAAATTATAATAAAAATATGATTAGGCACATAGATGTTTACAAAGTGTTCACATAGTTGACTTTGATATAGTAAAATTTGATGTGTGGTGACATCTTAATAATAAGAAGGTCGTCTTCTATATGAATAATTTTTTTTTCTATATTGATATCTACTAGTATGTGGTTGGTAATCGATTGTTAAATCGACATGTTCAGGTAAACTTTGAGGAACAGATAGATGAAACATTTTTCTATATTCGATTTTAGACATAGTTTTAAAATTTTGTAAAAATAATTCTGCTAAGTTTTCATTAATATCAAAAAAAGAAGAAGCTCTATCTTTATTATCTATTTTAATTTGGAGTATTTTATTAAAAGTGTTTACATTTAATTCGTTTGATAATTTATTAACCCAATATAGAATATCATCTTCACCTCTCCATTTTCTATTTTTATTTATAAAGTTTAAGGTAACCGTTTCTGACAAGCCATTAATAAGTGATCTTTTTTTTATATGTTCTTTTTTTGCAATAATAGCTAGACATCTAGATATTAATTCTATTTGATCTATTTTTAAAGAATTCGATTTATTAATTAATTCTTTAGCTGTATCATGAAAAAATGGTAAAATTTCTTTATTGACATTCTGAACTTTTTTAGATGCTATAGCTGAAGCACAATGAAATACTTGTTCATTATTAGGTAATGTCTCCATATTAAATTTAATACCACAATTTTTCTCAATTTTTATTAAATCTTGTTTATCTTCATTTGAATATAATACTAGAGATGTTCCCTTTTTATTAGCTCTTCCTGTCCTACCTGCCCTATGTATATATACAGCTGAATAATTAGGAGGAAAACACTGAATAACTAAATCAACATTACTAATATCTAATCCTCTTGAAGCAATATCTGTTGCTATCAATATTTGGAACATCCCTTGTCTAAATCTTTGCATGGTATATTCTCTAGTTGACTGTGCTATATTACCATGTAAAACAGCAAACGATAAGGATTTAAAAGACCCTTCAGAACATAAAATATCTGCTTCTAATTTAGTACGTGTAAAAATAATAACTTGTCCACCATTAGATTTAACTAATATTATATCTTCTAATAACAAAGCCTTTTCCTTTATATCATATGGAGTTTTAATAGCAATGTGTTTTATATTTTTTGCAGTTTTATTAGATGAATCTACTACATCTATACAAAATGGATTCTTCAAATATTTTGATGAGATATCTTTTATCCATGATGGAGTCGTAGCAGAATACAATAAAACCTGTGCCTCTTTTAAATTTATATTGCTTAATATTCGTTCTATATCATGAGTAAAACCTAAATTTAGCATTTCATCAGCTTCATCTAAAACAACATATTTAATATTTTCTAAGGATAAATTCTTTTTTTCAATATGATCAATAATACGTCCAGGAGTACCTGTTAATATATCGATACCTTTTCTCAATTTATTTTCTTGATACGTATAACTTTCACCTCCATAAATAGACATAATATTAAAATTATAAAATTGGCTAATTTCTTTAAATGTATTTTCAACCTGTTTAGACAGTTCTCGGGTAGGTTCCAGTACTAATATGGATGGATTTTTATTATGTTCTCGATTTTGATATTTTTTACCATATGAAAAATTATCATTATTATTATCATTATTATGATCATTATTATTGTTACTATTGTTATTTTTATTATCAGCATCGTCATATATATTTTTCCTTTGGTCTTCTTCATGTGAACCATTTTCTTCTTTAAATTTTTCATTGGATGTTTTTATTTTATACAATTTTTCAACCAAGGGTAAAGCAAATGCTAAGGTTTTCCCTGAACCAGTTTCTGAACGTCCAATAATATCCTTACCTTCATATATAGGTTTAAAACTTTGTGATTGTATTTTAGTCATATATTTAATACCTTTTTTGTTTTCTAAAAATTCCACAATATTTTTATTTATTTCAGATAAATCGGAAAATTTACATTTCCCTTGATCATTTAAATGACTTTCTGAATCATCACCATTATCATCATTATTTTTATTATTGTTTACCTCATCATTATATTCTTCTATTTCTGGATACTTCATTTTTTTTTTCCTTTCTTCTACTTTATTATCATTTTCTTCATTCAAATTTAAAAATATATTCGATCCTTTGTTTTTAGAATGTGTATACCTTTTTTCCTTATTCCTTTTTTTTATTAACACATTCTTTTTAAAATAAAATATTTCGTTACTTGCAGGTATAAATAAATTCTTCTTCGTATGTATTGCCTTAACATTTATGTTGCTCTTGAAAAAATCTAAATTTACATATAGAAGAAATATCATCAAGATTTGGATAAAGTTAATTTTTATTTTCTTACCAACATTTTTTAGTTTATTAAAAAATAATGATTTCATACTTTTATTATTCTTTACATTAAGTAAAATATAGGACCGGATCAATCATAAGAAAATCAAAAAAAAAAAAAAAACCAAAA
>NC_033650.1:90170-90899 GCF_001601855.1 Plasmodium reichenowi | reverse complement strand
AATAATAATAAAATAATAATAATAAAATAATAAAAAAATAATAAAAATTATATTAATATATATATATATATATGAAAACAATTTTGATGATTGTTAACTTGTGTGAAGTCCCATTATTATAATAAATCTTTAAATATGAATAATAATATTTTTTTATTATATAAAATGGAATAATAAATATAACTATACATGTTATATATAAGAATGTATATATAAAATATATATATAAATATATATATAATATCTTTTTTTACATTTGTGTATTTATATATTATTTTTTTTTTGTGTTCTTAGATTCACCCATATAAATTTTTTTTTATTTATAATAAGGAAATGAGATAAAATTTCTTATGCATATAAATATATATACATAAATATATAATATATATATAATATATTATATATAATTGGTTTATAGTATTATTATAAAAAATATTTATTTTGTTAATTATCTTATTAAACATAAACTTATTTTATAAGGCTTATATATTATGATATAGAAGTGTATATATTTTAAATATAAATAAATAAATAAATATATATATATATATATAAGTATATAATAAAATCAAAACAGTGGAAGAAAGAATAATTATTTGTAGCCTTATTATTTTGGTGTAAAATGGGAAATTACGAAAAAGGAAATTCTAAGGTTATATAAAAAAAGATATTATTTAAAAGAACACATTTGATAAGAATATATGTGTATTGTAAAATTTTTTTTTTTGA
>NC_033650.1:84907-90070 GCF_001601855.1 Plasmodium reichenowi | reverse complement strand
ATTATATTTTTATATATGAATTTTTTTTTCTGTTTATTAAAAAACTTTATTAAAACATCTGAACAAAATAGTAACATAGAGGTATATATTAAATATGTAGACAGCAAAGAAGTTTTTTTTCTTCATGATATTTATTATGTTATATTTTAAAATATAGGCATTTTTATATTTTTATATTTTTTTTGTATTTCTATATATATATATATATATATATCATTTGAATTTATTTTATTTTATTTTGTTTACCATATGGATGAGAAAAAAAAAGACTTTTACAATTATGTGGATCGTATGCATAAAAAGAATGAAGAAGTACACAAACTTATTGAGATTAATGAAAAGATAAAAACTGGTGAAATAAAAAAATTAGAAGAATGGGAAAAGGTTCGAAAAAATAATGATATATGTATAAATACATTAGATAATATAAATAAAAATAAGGAATTATATTATTATAATTTAAAACGAGAAATATCTATTAAAAAAAAGAAATTACTTCATTTAAATTTTTTGTTACATGATATACCTGAGATCATCAAAAAGGAAAAAGAAAAATATGAAGAATACAAGTAAACAGAAAGAAGAAAGAAAGAAAGAAAAGAAAAGAAAAAAAAAAAAAAAGTTGATATATTATTTTCATGTGTATTATATATATGTGTGTAAATAATTTGGGCCTACAGCAAAAAATGTTTTATATCTCAATTTATGTTTTCTTTACATATTTATATTTGAAGAAATGAATCATATAACAAGATAATAAAAATAATTGAAGCTATTGATGATTCTTATGATATGAATAATGTTGATGATATATGGGATACATTAAAAGAGTATAAAGAAAAAACCGAAAACATAAATTATGACATTCAAAAAATATATGATGAGATAACTTTGTTACATAAGGATTATAATCAATGCAAATATAAATATCAAGTACAAACATAAATAAAAAAATGAAAAAATAAAATAAAAAATAAATTATTATTATTATATTATTTTTAAATATATATATATATATATATATATATATATATATATATATATGTATATAATGTATTATATATGATTTATCAATATTGTTTTATTGTACGGGTATATATTTTTTAGGATTTGAATGAATTACAAAATAATAGAAATAATAAGTTAAAAAAAATATCTGCAACATTGCAAGTATGGAAAAATAAATAAATAAATACATACATACATATATACATATATATATATATATATATATATGTGCATACGTTTTAATTGTAGTTTATTAAAAACTTAAAACAAGGATTAAATAACAAAATAAACAATGAAGAAATAAGGAAAGTATTAGAAGATATGGAGAATTTATACATATAAATTTTATTTATTTATGTATTATTTTTAGTATTATAATTATTTTATTTTATTTTTCACTTTTTTTTTGTAATTCTCTTTTATAATTTTTTCTCAAGGATCTTTTTCTACTGAATATTTCTTCAAATTTTAATTTATTTTTGTGAAGTTCATAAATTTTTCTTGTTACTAGATCTTCGAAATGTTTAAATATGTAAACATGCCCAGTGTTAGCACCCCTCGCTAGTCGTCCATTTCTTAAAAAAAAAAAAATATATATATATATATATATATAAATACATAAAAATATAAAAATAAATATAAATATAAATATGTACTAACAAAAGAGCATACGTTTCTATTATATATATATATATATATATATATATATATATATATATACATTTGAATATATTTATATTTTTCCATGTATATATGCTTACCTGTGTGTGTAGACCACTATATTTGTTGGCGTGTCTAAATGGAAAAGGTGAGATATATTACTTATGTCTATGCCCCTATATATAATATCAGTAGTTACTAATATTGGGTTTTGTGAATTTTTGAAATGGTTTAATATTATAGTTTGATCTTCTTTGGTAACTTTTGAATTAAATAAAAAAATATTATCGAAATGTAATTTTAACAGACTGAATGCTGTATTTGAGCTTTTGAGAGTATTACAAAATATAAGAACTTTTTTATAATTTTGTTTTAAAAGAATATGTTTTATTATTTGCACTTTATTTTTTATATTATAATTTGATGCCTTTATAAAATGATAATTAATAAATGGATGGATATTATGAAAATAATTCGTTTTTATAACAAAAGGATTTGTTATATATTTTATTACATTATTATAAATTGATTTTTTTCCTTTATTACATAAAGTAGAGGATGTAATAATAGATACACTTTTTTCATTTTTTAATTTATTCAGTTCATCAAAAATTATTTTCATATTTCTTATATAAGGATTGTCAAATAGAATATCTACTTCGTCCATTATAAGAAAATCTAGGTTCTCAAAAAAAGTAAAGAATACATTTTCTTTATCTTCTTTTATATATGAAATAAGTCTTACAGGGGTACAGATAACTATTAAATGGTTTTTAATATTTATGATCCCTTCATATTTTAGGTTAACAATTTGGGCTTTTACATTTCTAAAAAAGAGTTCAAAATGAAGTACACATGTAAATGTATATATATATGAACGCAGATATATGTTCATTTACATTATATATATATATATATATATATATATATATATATATTATATATATATTTTTTTTTTTTTTTTTAATTTTTATAAAAATATATTCTTACTTCGATAATTTTTTTAACAAATCATAACACTGATTACACAATAAATTATTATACTGTAAAATAAGACTACATGTATTTTTGTTGGTCCCTTTTTTTAATATATGATTTATAAGGAAAATAATATAAGACAATGTTTTTCCAATACCATTTTCTGCTGCTATAATAATATTTTGTAAATTGTCATTATGTTCATCATAATATTTTAATAAATCATATTGTATTACTGATGGGATATTAATATTATGATTTTTTAAATTTTCTATTAAAAGTTTATGTATATTTAATTCCGAAAAGGTTGTATTAGTTTGAAAAAAGAAAGAACCATGTGATTCTTGGTTTTTATTTTTTTCTTTTTTTTCACTTTCACAAAGAAAATCTTCTACTTTAAAATTTAAAGAATTTCCTTCTTTGGAATCTTTTAGTAATATAATTCCTTTTCCCTCATATTTTATATAATTTTTTTTTTTTTTTTTTATTTGATGTTTTTGTTGACTTGGAAAAAATGTCTGATCATTGATGTGATAGTTTATATTATAGCTCTTAATTAAATGAAAAAAAAACAAAAAAAATATTACAAGGGGTAACAAAAATAACATAATATGTATATATATATATTATATATGTGTATATATATAATTTTTTTTTTTTTGGTTTTCATTTGAACATTCTTACGATGTTATATATTCACAAAAAAAAAGAAAAATAAATAAATAAATAAATGGAATTATAATTAATATAAAAATATATATTTTACTCTTTCTTTATAATCAGAAAGGTACAAAAAAAAATAATAATATATATATATATATATGTACATACGTATAACCATAAATTGTACAGAAAAAAGTATAAAATATAAATATCAAATTAAAGAATATTATTTGTTTCTATTAAAAAATTAATATGGTTAAAATGTAGTGAATATATTATATGTATATATTTATGAATGATCCATAAGTAATTTATTAAAATTGCTTTTTTATGTTTCTTTAAATAATTAAATAAATAAATATATATATATATATATATATATATATATATATATATATATATGAATAACATAAACTTTATAAATTGTTATTTATAAATACACATATATCACATATACTTTATAAAACTTGTTTAAATGTTATATATTATACATATAATATATGTATTATATACATTTTACACGTGTCATATGTAGTTTTAAAGGGAAAATGTAAATTCGGGTAGTCATTAATTTAATTTATAGGAAAATAGAAAAAAACACAAGAAAAAAAAAAGAAATTAAAAATAAATCATTATTTAATTAAACATTTAAATTTTTTTTTCATGTTAAAGGGAAATTTTTTTTTTTTTTTTTTTTTTTTTTTTAAATAATTAAAATGAATAGAATAGGATATTATACGAATTAATTCCTTCGCACAAGAATTTTTTGAGGAAAAAAAAAAAAATTAAAAAAAAAAAAAATATATTATATGTATAAAGAAATCTATCTATGTATATATATATATATATATATATATATATATACATAAAATAAATGAATTGTGAGAGTGATAGTTTCGAAGATGGCCTGTTTTTCAGATCTTAGTAAAGAGTGTGACATGGAGGGTTGTAGAAATCATGATTTTCTTCCTTATAAATGTGAATATTGTAAATTGATTGTATGAAAAAAAAGAGATAAAATATAAGAATATATTATAAATTATAAAATAATAATAACATATATACTTGTTTTTATTTTATTATAGTTTTGTGAATTTCATCGAAATGCTGAAGAACATCTATGTTCGAAATTAAAAGATATGGAATTAAATACAGTTGTGTTATGTGAATATTGTGGTATAGTTCTTCCTGATGTAAGTTAAAAAAACGAGAAAGTATAAAAATGTGTATATTTATATGTTATAAGAACAAAAAAAAAAAAAAAAAATAGAATAGAATAGAATGGAATAGAATGGAATATAATAGAAGACTCAAATACGATTTGTTTATATATTTATATTCATATATTATGTTCTGATTTTTTTTTTTTTTTTTTTTTTTTTATTAAACTATGTAGAAAAAGGAAGACATACAAAATCATTTAATATATAAATGTTTATATAAAAAGAAGAAAAAGTCTATATTGATGTGTAACAAAAGGGATTGTAAAAAGGTATACACACACAAAAAAAAAGAAATAATAAACATATATTTTGTTAATGTAATATATATATATATATATATAAATATTTATTTATAATGTTCATATTCTTAACATTTCAGGTTTTGAATGGAATTAATAATTATATTTGTAAAAAGTGCAGAAAAAGTTTTTGCTTACCACACAGGTATAGTGATGTACACAACTGTATTAAGTCGGATGAAGAAAAAAGTTTTTTCAAAAGTAATATAAAAAAAAATAAATATATTTTAAAAGTATTGTTCTAGTATATATTTTTTATACCTTAAATTGTTATATGTATGTATTTTATTATAATATATTAATTTTTTTTTTTTTTTTTTTTTTTTTTTTTT
>NC_033650.1:72537-84897 GCF_001601855.1 Plasmodium reichenowi | reverse complement strand
TTAATTTTTTTTTTTTTTTTTTTTTTTTTTTTTTCAATAGAGTATTTTTTTTTTTTTTAGCTAGCTATGGAGGAAATTAAATCTATTTTTCCAATCTTTGTTTTAATAAAAGTAAAGATAGGGTCATTGAAAGTTATTTATTTTCTATCTCATATTTATAAAAAATATATAGATAAATAAGACACGTTTAATAATATATTAAAGGTGACAACAGATGGTTTTATAAATACTACAACACATTTTTTTAATTCACATACATATATTGTTTGTTGATTATTTGGTTTTTTTTTTTTTTTTTTTTTTTTTTTTGTTATTATTTTTTTAAAGTTGTTTATATATATATATTAACAAAATACATATGTTATATAGTTTTATTTTTCAATATGAAAAATAGGGTTTGTTTTAATATTTTGATGTTTTTATTATATCCAATTTTTTTAAATTCAAGTTTTCATAAAAAAAATATAGATGTATAAATTAAAAACACAATGAAATGTTAAATATATATATATATATATATATATATATATTTACATATATTTATAATATATAATTTTTTAAAATATTTCATAAGGACTACTTTGATAATGTTCAAGGAATTTTATTTAGCAGTAGGTATATGGGATTTACTATACACACACATACATACATACATACATATATATATATATATATATAATATTTCTTATTATTTCTTAGAAGCTATTTATATGGGAACCTTTCTATTTTGAAAATTAAAAAATCTACGCACTACATTATATAGCGATTCACACAAGATATATTTGGAAATAAATATATTGACTGCTATATTTATAAAGTTAAGAAGTAAAAATTTTATTTTTAGACCTGTACTTAGAATGTTATGTCCATGAGGTCCATAAAAACTTAAACCGCTAGCTGAATAAGATATTAATTCTAGAAATTTGAATTTTGTAATTTTTGAAATTTCATCATTACAATTCATACGAAATAAGCATGTTAACCTGTTTGGCCCTCCAACGGTTAAATAAAATAAAAAGCTATTTATCAAAACGTAATACCTAAGGGAAATAATAATAAATAAATAAAAACATATAAAAATAAGAACACACATAATATATATATATATATATATATATATATGTAGTAAAAAAAAACAATATGTGCCAAGTGTATGGTATTTATTTTATTTTTTATTTTTTATTTTTTTAATTTTTTTTTTTTATCAATGTGTCATTTTAACTTACGCCATAAATGTATAATTTGTAAATATTGGTTTCCTGTATTTTCCACCAAATGTTAATATCAATGCACTGTTTACTATTTGAAAACAAAACCAAATACATGCAAGGAAACTTTCATAATTATCACTCATTAACCACCATGATGATTTAGGTGCTGAACTATTTGCTTGGTAAGATGAAGGTAGATTATTAATAGGTAAGAAATAAAATATGATAGAATATAAAAAGAAGAAATTAACAAGCAGTGTACATAATAAAGATAATATGGTTTGAGCACCTATAATACTTGATGTTGGTGTTTGTGTTTTTAATTTACATGCAGGTTTTGATAAAGTCATTGATTTGGCTAATAATAATAAAATAACATTATCAAAGAATAAGTATCCATATTCTGACATAACTGCATGTGCATTCATAAATAAAAGTATTTTAATAAAAGAAATCATAAAACCATATAGAAGCATATATTTATAACAATTAATAGATGTAACTAAACAAGCTCTTCCTTCTCTTAATATATCTATAACACTTTTTAAATTTTCGTTTTTACTACTAAATGGTGAAACTACAGATGTATCTAAATTAGATAATGCTAAACCTGCATGTGAAATTTTTAAAGCACCACAATCATTACTACCATCACCACACATACCAGATATATAATCAAATTTTATAAAGTCTCGTATAACTTCTATTTTATTATTTGGTGTTAATCTTGAAAAAATTCTAATTCTTAATAAGAAATTTTTATATTCTTCAAGTTCTTCACAATCAAAATCTTCATCTGGTGTTTTAATTTGAAAAACGTTATATCTAATAAATGTATAAGCTTCCCCAGTTAATATTATTTCTTTATATATATCTTTAAATAATACAACATTTTTATTAATTCTTTTTTCGTTATGTACATTAACAAAGATAAGTTCATCATTTAATAGATATCCATAGACGATAATATTTTCATCCGATTTTTCTTCTTCTTCGTTAATAATAGAAATGGAAAGTTTTTGTTCATTGAAAAAAATAGGACTTTGAGAATATAGGGAATTATCTTCATTATCACTAATATTATCATTTATTAATGTGTTAATAATATGACTTTTTTTTTTCTTATTTCTTTTATTTTTTTCCTTTAAGTGATGAGGTATTAAAGCTGAATTTTCGTCATTACTAAATTCATTATCCATATCATACTTATGTTGATCATATTTAGAATTAAATTCTGAATAAGTAGTATAATTAGCAGCATTTTCAGGAATATATTTGTATGTTTCATTTATTTTTTGAGATTTGTCTATACTTTCATAAATATGTTTTGGTTTTTTTTGAGTTTCGTTATTTTTAAAACTATCTAAATGTTGTGTGTCTGGTGTTAATAAATGATCATATTGATAATCCGATTGGTTATGCATTACATTATCATCCTCATAATTATTTTCATTGTCTGTTTTGTTTTTATTTTTATTATTTTTTTTTTTTCCGGATTTAAAAAAATTTTCAAAGGACAAAAATTTGGACGCAGGAGATTTGGGTGAATGTTTCATTTCATCATCGTTATGTTCCATATTGGACATGTTGGAATGTATACTACTATTTATGCTTTTAATATTTGATAAATGATTGTTAGTATTTAATTTGTTAAGATATATATTATTCTTATTCTTATTATTTATATATTTATTATTTATATATTTATTATTTATATATTTATTATTTATATATTTATCATTTATATTTGAATTCATATTAAGTGAAAAGAAAGATTCATAAAAATTGACGTTATTAAATAGTCCTATTTTATTACCAACATATAAACAATTATATGCATTATCTCCTGTTAATATAACAGGTCTTATGGAAGATCCTTTTAGTGTTTGTATAACCATAGATGCATCTTTTTTTATATGATTATTAAACATTATTAGAGATAAGAAGTTCATATCCTTTTCTAAGAGTTGTCTAGGTAAATCTAATATATGTTCATATTTCATATTACTAATAATTTTGAATGCTAAAGCTATAACATAAAAACCATTTTTACTATATTCTTGTTCTTTTTTTTTAAAAAAATAAAGTTCTTCATTTTTAATACATTTCATGTAAATTTTATCAAATGAACCTTTAGAAAAGACAATATATTTTTTTTCTTTAAAATCAAAATTACCATATGTTAAGGTTGTTGATATTTTGGTATAATAATCAAATTCGTATGTTTTTAATACATCAAAACTTTTATATGTATTATTATTAATTTTTAAAGAAATTTTTTTAATATTCACATTATCATCATTTATATAGTTTGTAATTTTCATTTCTGTAGCTTCACATAACCTTTTATCTATTTCATTCCCATAAATATTATTGTTATCATAATAAACACAAGAACAACCTGCTAACGCATATATTAATAAATGATAATTAGAAGGTGTATTATTAAGAGTAACTTTATTAGTCCACATTAATTTACTATTATAAAGTAGTGACGTTATAGAATTCATGGAAGAATTAGATTCATTAAAATATTTGTTCTGTGTATTTCTATCTTCATATGCATGATTATTATAATCATAATTCACATAATCAACATTATTATTATTATTATTATTATTACTATTATGGTAATGGTTATGAGCATTGCTAATATCAAATGAGGTATTATATGTATGATTATCATTACTATTTTTTTCATCATAATCGTTTTGTATATTTCTTTGATCCATGACAAATGAATCTTCACGAACTCCATCAATACCTACATATTGGAGGTGATGGTTATCGTTATAATTATAATTAAATTCGTTATTATAATTGTTGTTATTATTATGGTCATTATTATGGTCATTATTATGGTCATTATTATGGTCATTATTATTGTCGTTATTATTATGGTCATTATTATGGTCATTATTATTGTCGTTATTATTATGGTCGTTGCTTTTATTATTATTATTATTATTATCCTCATTTTTGTTATTTTGCTCATTTTTATCAGAAGAAAAAATATTAAGCTCCTCATAATTATCCATATTAATTTTCTCTTCAGTATTAGGTTCATCATTTGTATTATAATTTTCGAAATGTTCTTTATAGATATTTTTTTTTATTTCGTTCATATTATTACCATCAATAAGTTGTTCTTTTTCGTTCAAATTATAAAGCACATCATTGTTTTGTTTTTCGTCATATATTTCGTTTTCTTTTTCATCATTATATGTATCATTGGCATTGGTATTATCCATTGAATCCATACGTATATCTTCTATAGCATAAATATAATTATAATTATTATCATTATTATTATTATCATTATTATTATTATCATTATTATTATTATTATCATTATTATTATCATTATTATTATCATTATTATTGTCATTATTATTATTATGTGTGGGTTCCCTTTTTTCTTGTAATGCGTTATATTCATTTTTATTCATGGGCATATGACCTTTCATAGTCTGAAACGAATTCGGTGATTTTAATGAAGACTCATTATTGTACTTATTATTATAAAGGACGTGATCATGATGAGTATGTATATTATTATCATGATTAGGCATCAAGCTATCGATATGATGTAACACATTATCATGGTTAAGTGTTACATCATCTACAGTATGTATTTTATTATATTCATTGTTTTCCTTATTTTCAATAGGAGGAATATCTACATGATTTTCAAGCATAAAATTATTGACTTCTACAGAATCTATTTGATATCCTTTATTTTGTGCTTCCTTTTTCATATCTTTAGGTAGTTGTTTATGCTTTTCATTACTTTTTGCACCCTTTGTGAATATAGATTTGAGAGTTTTACTTACGTTTAATAAACTAGTTTGATTTTTAATTTGTTTAAGATCATCATCTAATAATAATTTATTAGGATAGATATTATGAACAGAATTGGATATACTTTTTTTCTTTTCATTTAGAATATTATTACAAAAATGAACTCCTGAAAATTCGATTTTATGATCTGTTAAGGTCCCAGTTTTATCAAAAAAAAAGACACGGATTTTTCCACATATAGGAATTCTGGATGGTGCAATACAACAAATATCTTTTTCTTTTTTCAATCTATTAGTTGAAATATTAAGACCTATATTTAAGACAACAGGTGTCCAAACTGGTAATATTTGAGAAAGGGTACCGATAGTATAAAAAATAGAAGTCATATTTAGACCTAAATAACGTATTTGGAAATATAAACAAACAAAACTAAACATTATAGTAAATATAAATACAATGGGTAATTGTGAATCATATTTAAAAAGTAATGGATTTGGAAATAATACATTTTGCATATATTTACCTTTATACGTATATATACTTACATTTATAACTATAGCATAAATGTTTTCTGTAAAATTAAGAGTAGATATAACATCTGTACCGGCATATAAAATATTATTTGTATTGAAGTTATTTACACTACATTTTTTATTATCATTATTTTGTTTACGAAATGGTGTATGCTCATATGGTTCATCATAAGTATCAATATTATTATTATTATATATATTATTATTATTATCATTATTATATATATTATTATTATTATTATTATCATTATTATATATATTATTATCATTATTATCCATTTTTTGTGTGTCTACATATTTTTTGGAACCATTATTTATTTGACTTTTTTTTTTTTTATTCTTCTTCTTTTTCTTCTTCTTCTTATCTATGTGTATACTTGAATGATCCTCCTCATCCCCATCCCCATCCTCATCTTCATTCTCCTGGTCCTCTTGATATTTATCATATTTATCATTTTTACTATTTTGCGTGTTCCTTTCGTTCGATGTGGTATGATAAGAATTAAACGAATTTGCTTTGGAAGATGATAAACATATTTTTTTCATAGGACGAGATTCGCCTGTTAATAAACTTTCATCTACTAATACATTTCCTGTTAATAATAAACAATCACACGGTAAGGTCATTTTTGAATTTATAATTATTATATCACCTATAGTTAAATTATTTGATGGTATTTGTTGTACTATTGAATTTCTATAAACCGTTACAAATGTATTATTATTTGCTTGTATATTTTCATATATTTCTTTTTTATTTTTTTGATTTTTAAATATCTTTTTAATTACACTTAATAAGGATATAATCATCCAAATTAAGGATGTTATAATTTCTTTCCAGAAAAAATTTTTATAACTAATAAATAATTGAAACATATATATTCCATCTAATAATTCTCTTTTTAAATTCTTAAAAAAAGAATAAAATTCTAAATGGATATTATTATATCCATATTCATTAATATTATTAATAATTTCATTATTATTTAAACCTCCTTTTTTTAAAATATAATTAAAATCAAGATTTTTTACTTTCTCTTCTATACTATGTGATATATTATAAAAACCATCTTTTTCTTCATTATATACATATTTCATACTTCTAAAAAAAAAATATCTAACATTTTTTTCGTTAATTCGTACTTTTACTTTATGTACTTTGAGATTATTTTCTATATATTCTCTATTATTTTTCTGGTTTCTAACCATTTGATTTTTTCGTTTTTTTTTCCCTTTCTTTTTTTTTTTATTAGGAAATCGTTTTGATCCCCATACAATATTATCATCATATTTATCATCATATTTATCATCATATTTATCATCATATTTATTACCATATTTATTACCATATTTATTACCATATTCATCACTATATTCATCATCATATTTATTACCATATTCATCATCATATTTATTACCATATTCATCACCATATTCATCACCATATTCATCGCCATATTCATCCCCATATTCACCACCATATTCAACATTTTTATTAAAGGAATATTTTTCATTTATTTCTTTTTCTTCATTATCATAATTTTTATCATTTCCTTGATCTATTACATTTAGACCATCTATATTATATATATTATCTATACTATTCATTTTATTTATTTCATTTTGATCTTGCTCATAATAACCTAAATTATTTTCTTGGTCCCTTAATACCTTTTTTGTATACACAGAGTTACGACTTAGCCTCTTATTAGAATATTGGTTTGATATACTTTTTTTATGAAACGAGTTATTATAATATGAATTCTTTTTATATATATTTGAATAATAATAATTGTTGTTATCTTTATTTTGAATATCATCATCATCATCATATGAATTTGTTATATAATCGTTTTTTTTTTTTTTTTTATCTGTAGAAATAAAGAAAAAAAAGGATTTTGCCTTCATTTGATAATAATGCAATAACTTGATATATTTACAAGAATATTTATATATTCTTTTATTCCATTTTATAAAAACATTTGTAATATATATATAGCTTTCTTTAAATATATTTTTATATGAATATGTGTAATCTTCATTTTTCGTATAAACTAAAACATAATCACTATCTTTTAAAAGGGATGGTTTTATAAAAAAGCTGTGCATGTGTTTTCTAACGGTTAATATACCATATGTTATAATAAAACATAATAATAAAAATATAAAAAATACAAAAGCCCTATCATTCCATAATATTTCACCATTTTCTTTTATACAATATTCATTTCCTATTAATAATATAATAATAAAATGTGTTAACAAATATAATACTATAGATATATTCTTAAGAAGAAATCCACACAAACTATTTTTATATCCTTCTTGTCTAATTATCACATCATCATTATCATTATAAGATTCATATATATAATTAAAAAATTCAGTCTTCTCATTTTTAGGACTACTATCACTACCTTTCCTTTTATGTTTTCTATTTATTCTATTCTCATGATACTTCTTAAATATACACCAAAGAAAAAAACAAAATAACAAAATTATGTAAAACAGGCATATGTATTTTAGTTCCCTGTGGTTTATTAACAATTTATCGGATTTGCAAAATCGAGCCATTATAAGTCTTATCTATTCACCCATTAAAAATAATAAGAAAATATACAAACATATATATGTATATATATATATATATATATGTATATATGTATATATTGGGAATGAAACCTTTTTGAGCTCTGCTACGTTTAAATATATTTGCAAAAAGAAAAAAAAAAAAAAATTATGGTCACTTTATATTTTAAAAGTATAAAGATATTTAACAATTCTAATAAGATATTATCGTGTTCATTTTACACAACTATTTAAGGTATCCCCTTTACATTTGACAGCATTCACAGATTCAAAAATAAAAAAAAATAAAATAAAATATACAAATAAATTAAATGTTCATAAAATGGGGTACCATATTTTTATAACATAAATGTTATTTATATATTTAATTTATTATATTATTTTATTATTTTATTATTTATTTTTTTTTATATTTTCTGCTGTGTAAATTTAATCCTTTTTTGTAACCCTTATATATTAACCCGTTCATAATAATAATAAATATAAAAAAAAAAAAAAAAAAAAAAAAAAATTAAATTAATAAAAAACTAATATCCATTATTAATATAAACAATGAAATATTTATAAATAAATATATATATATATATATATATATATATATATTTATATTTTTATTTATTTATTTATTCAAATAAAACAAATATGTATAAATAGAACACATTTTTTTTTTCTTTTTTTTTTAATATATATTTTAAAGGAGCTATGGGCTTGACACATAAACATATTATTATATATATATATATATATATATTATATAATAATTTAAGTACAAAATTATTTACATAAACCAAAAAAAATGAAATATAAAAAATAAAAAAATAAAATTCATAGTGTACTGTAAAAAATAATTATAATTTTGTATTATATAATACATATATTCGTATAGGTATATATATTCAATAAAAAATATTAAAATGGTATGTATATATATATATATATATATATCTTAGTATACGAATATAATAGGAAGGAACCATAAAAATTACAAAATAGTTAGCAATGAATAAACAATTATTTTACATCTAATTTTTTATTTTATTTTATTTTATTCTTTTTCTCTCATAGTTATTATTATATAATAATACACATATATATTACAATTTTTATAATAAAATTTATTATTTTTTTTTTTTTTTTTTTTTTTTACCCGGTTCTAGTACTATTGATAAATAGAAGTTGCACATATATATAATCTACACAATAGATTAAAAAAGAATAATAAGATAAAAGAATATGCATAAATTATATATATGAAAGAAAAAAAAATAAAAATAATAAAAATAATAAAAAAGATAAAGGGATATATATTAAAATAAAAGTTGTATTATAATTCTATATATATATATATATATATATAACATGTGATTAAAAATAAAACTGTAATGACAAGTGGATACAGCAATAAATGAGAATAAATAAATAATATTGACATATAAATATATATATATATATATATATATATATATATTTATTTATTTATACAAAGTGCAATATTTTTTAAAAGTCTAATACTTGGTCTTTTTATTATATTTTATTTAATTTTATTTAATTTTTAGAATGAATAAATATAAAGATACTTTAAAAACTAAATTTGAGTATAAATATTTATTTTACTTTGCCTCTTTTGTATCCATCAATTTAGGTTAAAAAAAAAAAAATACATACATATATATTTATATATATGTATACATATTAATGTGTGTATGTATAGAATAACCATTTGAGCCATAAACGTGTATGTGTATAAGTTTAATCATTTTTATGTAATTTATTTTTTTTTTTATTTATAGGTATATGCAATGAATATATTAAAAAAAAAAAGTTGGCTTATAAAAATGTATCTCATAAAATATATTTCGATTTAAGTGAAAAGAATTTTGAATTTTTGGATAAAAATAAATACTTATATAGAATTGAAAAAATAAATGAGTATTTTGATTTACCAAAATCAAAATTGTTAGACGCATGTAATAATTATTTCCCAGTGGATTATCATTTACAATATGTAAGTAATATTTTTGAAAAAAAAAAAGATGAATTAAATAATATAATGGAAAAAGAAAAGAACAGTATGTCTATTGATGAGTTGATATGTGATATTATAAACTATTTAGAATCTGTAATAAATGGGAATATAAATGTGGATAACCATAGAATTAATCATAATAATATAAATATAAATATATATAATAAGGACCACATCAACATAAGCAACAACAATAATAATAATGATGATATTTACTTAGATAATAAATGTAGTGATGGGGGTAGCTTCTTAAAAAATTTAAATCTTAGTTATTTTAAAGATTTTTTAGTAGAGAGGAAAAAAATAAACCTAGATGAATCATTCAATGATAATTCTTTAAATGTTTTATTTGATGAACTTTATACATATACTTATATATACTTATTAATTAATTATAAAAGGAATAATTTTTTTGATTTTATAAAAATGAAAAGATCATATAGACATTGTAGCGAACATGTGGGGAAAGATATTGGCCTAGAAGTTCATAATTATATAGGATTAGGAATAAAAGATAATAAATTAACAATATTAAAAGAAGAACAAGAAGAAGAAGAAAAAAAAAAAAATAATAAAATAAAAAAAAATAAAAAATATAATAATGATAACATTAATATTAAGAATAGTAGTAGTGATACTAATATTGATAGCCCTAGCAATAATAATAATAATAATAATAATAATAATAATAATCATGGTAAGCAAATATTGGATAATACAAAATATGTTTTAAATATAGATACGATAAAGGAGATACATAGAAGCTTATCTACATATGGAATAGTTGTTTTAAAAAATGTGTTACCAAAAGAAAATATAAAGAGATTAAAGAAAGAATTGTTTGTAGAAGAAAAAGATATAAACATATCATCATTTTTAATGAATAAAGATCAAAATATATTTTGTATACGTCCTAGTAGAGGTAGACAATATTGTATCTTAAGAAATAGTACGGTAAGTGATTTGTTTATAAATTTACAACAATATTGGATGAATATTGTATATTCTTATTTATCCTTTGGAACATATGAAAATATATTTAAGCACTTTGATAGAAAGACAATTTTTAATTTAAATAATATTAATAATTTGGATATAAAAAATGAAAAAAACGATAAAATTTATTTATCTGAATTACAATTATTAAATAATGAACCTTTAAGTGATAAACAAACTTATCATGTTGATAATGGATATAATGGAATATCGATTATTGTCCCACTTAATAAAATAAATGAAGAATCAGGAAATTTCGAATTTTTTACAGGAACACATTTATTTTCCTCATTACAAAATAAAAGTTTAAAACATAAAATTAAAACGTTTAAACAATTTTTAAAGGTTTATTATATAACAAAAGGATCTTCTTTTATACCTGATGTAAAAGAACAAGATTTAATTATATATGATTCTAGAATCTTACATAGAGGTCTATCAAATAATTTATGGATGAAAAATTCGTCTTTAATTTATCGTTATGATTATAAAAAATATCCTCCACCGGGACAAAATTTTATTGATATCTTTTCATACAACATAATTGGAAAGTGCATATCATTTTTTAACTTTTTAGAAAAATATATATAAACAAATGAATTTTAAAAAAAAAAATAAATAAAAATAAATAAATAAATAAATATATATATATATATATATATATATAATTAATATTTATATATTTTATATCTTTGTATAACCTTTTGTTTTTTACTATTTAGAAATATATTTTTTTTTTTTTTGTCCACAAAAATATTATATATATATATATATATATATATATATATATATTATATATATATTTTTTTTTTTAATTAAACATTTGATGAATATGTCATACTATTATTCTAATATATAACAAAAATATTTTATATATTCATTCATTATAATTTTTTTTTTTTTAATACAAAAATAATTAAGACCCAAAAAATCATTTAACCTGATAATTCTTTTCGATTTATTTTACATTATGGGTATATTTCCACGTACAAAAAAATCCGAATTGCACAAATATAAAAATTTATATATTTATTATATCCCTATACATAAAAAACTTAACAAATTAAAAAAATGAATGAAAAATAATAAAAAATGTAAATAAATATAAACATAATAAAATATTTATATAAAAATTAAGTGGAAAATTTTTTTTAAAATTAAATATATATATATTATATATATATATATATATAATATATTTTTT
>NC_033650.1:65942-69734 GCF_001601855.1 Plasmodium reichenowi | reverse complement strand
TTTTTTTTTTTTTTTTTTTTTTTTTTGAAATTTAAATTTATTTTTTTAAAAAGTTAATAAAAAAAAATAAATTTTAAAAAAAAAAAAAAAAAAAAAAAAAATTTGGTAGAGAAAAACTAGATCATGTTATTTTATTTATTTATTTATTTATTTTTCTTATACAGCTGAGTTTAAATCTTTTTGTACATTTTTTCATTTAAATGTATTTATTTATAAAATATTTGTTCCTTCTTAAAAACAATATTTATTTAAAAGGTTTTATGACATGTAGAATTGGTCAATAAAATAATTAAATAAATAAATATATATATATATATATATATATATACATATATTTTATTATATATATATATATATATTTATACACATTTGCTGGTACATACATACTGTCAAAGAAATAAGTAAAAATACGTATATTTGAATTATAATTTTTTCCATATATAACAACAACAATAGTAAGAAAAAAATAAAAAGAGAGAATGAGCACAATGAGATCATTCATTTGTATATTTATTTAAATTATAAGAATATTGATTGGAAGCGGGAAAAAAAAAAATATATATATATTATGAAATTACATGTGTGCATTACGATATATATGCACGTGTAAATTTATATTTTCTTTTTTAGAAAGAAATGTTGTAAAAATATATATATATATAATATGTATATATTAATAAATAAAATATATAATAATGGTGAATAAAATCAACGAATTAAATAATTATTTCAGGATTAATAGTACATTTATAAATAAAAGTGAAAATGAAAGTGAAAATTTTTATGTGTGGACATATAAAAGTCCAAATGTTGATCTATATCCTGATTTGGTTTTTTTTAAATGTCAAGTTCTTAATATAAATGGAGATAATTATGAGGTAAAAGAAATATCTCCTGAAACTAATAGTGTATATACGGTGAAAAAGGAACATTTATTTAATTGCAATAATATGGTAAATATAAATAGTCATCGATTAAATGATATGGTTCATCAAAACTCAGCAGAGGTATTAAACACTTTAGCTTTAAGATATGAAAAGAATTATATATATACTATAGCTGAGCCAATGCTAATATCGGTAAATCCGTATCAAGTAATTGATACTGATATAAATGAGTATAAGAATAAGAGTACAGATTTATTACCACCTCATGTGTATACATATGCAAAGGATGCAATGCTTGATTTTATAAATACAAAAAATAGTCAATCAATAATTATAAGTGGAGAAAGTGGATCAGGAAAAACAGAAGCGTCCAAACTTGTAATCAAATTTTATTTATCTGGTGTTAGGGAGGATAATGATATATCAAAAACGTTATGGGACTCGAACTTTATATTGGAGGTGGGAAGACAATACATAAATAAATAAATAAATATATATATATATATATATTTGTATATACATATATTTCTTTTTTATGATATTTTAATTAGGCGTTTGGTAATGCTAAAACTGTAAAGAACAACAATTCCAGTAGATACGGAAAGTATATTAAAATCCAATTAGATGAAAATCAAAATATTGTATCATCAAGTATAGAAATATTTTTGCTGGAAAAAATAAGAGTAGTATCACAGGTTAATTGAAATAAATAATATACATATATATGTATGTATATGGGACTATATTTATATATTTACATATTTACATATTTTATCTTATAATTTTAAAAATAATAGGAACCAGACGAACGATGTTATCACATTTTTTATGAAATTCTAAAAGGAATGAATGATGAAATGAAAAAAAAGTACAAGATAAAATCAGAAGAAGATTACAAATATATTTCAAATAAATCTATTAACATTCCTGGTAGGCATGATATGTGTAAATGCATATATAACTATATATTTATATATATATATATATATATATATATATATATATATTTACTATATGGTTAAAACATAATTCATATATTTATTAAACATATAGAAATTGATGACGCAAAGGAATTTGAGAATTTAATGATATCTTTTGATAAAATGAAAATGTCTGATTTAAAAGATGACCTTTTCCTTACTTTGTCAGGTAAAGATTTAAAAATAATTATGATTAGTTATATAAAATTACATGTTATATATTATGAATATATATATATATATATATATATGTATGTTATAATTATTTAGGGTTGTTACTTTTGGGAAATATTCAATTTAATGGGATCGAAAAGGGTGGTAAATCTAATTGTAGTGAACTTGATGATGAGAACCTAGAGGTAGTTAATGAGGCTAGTGAATTATTAGGTATAGATTATGAGAGTTTAAAGAATAGTTTAGTTATTACTGAAAAGAGTATAGCTAATCAGAAAATCGAAATTCCTTTAAGTATAGAAGAATCTTTATCAATATGTAGATCGATATCTAAGGATATATATAATAAGATATTTGAGTACATTACGAAAAGAATAAATAATTTTTTAAATAATAATAAAGAATTAGAGAATTTCATAGGTATTTTGGATATTTTTGGATTTGAGATTTTTGTTAAGAATTCATTAGAGCAGTTGCTAATTAATATAGCGAATGAAGAGATACATAATATATATTTATTTGTTGTATATGAAAAAGAAAGCAATTTATATAAAAAGGAAGGAATTATAATTGAATCAGTAAAATATACAAATAATGAAAGTATAATTGATTTATTAAGAGGTAAAACATCTATTATTTCTATATTGGAAGATAATTGTTTAGCACCTGGAAAGAAGGATGAGGTGGGTTTTAAAAAAAAAAAATAAAAAAATAAAAAAAAAATATATATATATATATAATAAATAAATTCCTAATATGTGCGTAAATATATGAATCTAGGAATATATTGGTAAATCATATTTATATAATTGTGTTAATAGTATATCTTTGCATTATATATATATGTATATAATTATTATTTTATTTATTTTTTTTTTAATTATTAAGTCGATCGTAAGTGTTTATACCAATAAATTTTCTAAGAATGAACATTATTCCGTATGTAAGAAAAACATAACCGAAAGTTTTGTAATTAAGCATACTGTAAGTGATGTAACATATAGTATTTCTAATTTCATTTCAAAAAATAAGGACATCCTTTCGCCTAACATTTTGAAATTATTGAAGGTGAGGACGAGTGATCATGGAATAAACAGATAAATATAAAATGATATATATATATATATTAATATATATGTGTGTATATTTATTTATTTGCAAAATTATATAGACATATCATCATTTATATATATATATATATATATATATATATATATATTTATTTATTTACTTATTTATCTTTCTGATTAGGTGTCGAATAACAAATTAATTCAGAACTTGTATGATGATGCTGAAGTAACCGATTCATTAGGACGTAAAAACTTAATAACTTATAAATATTTAGAAAATCTAAAAAAAATATGTTCCTATTTAAAGAGCACAAATATATATTTTATAAAATGTATTAAACCAAATGAAACAAAAGAGAAAAATAACTTTAATCCAAAAAAAGTATATCCTCAGTTATTTTCTTTATCTATTGTTGAAACATTAAATATAAAATATTTTTTTCAGTATAAATATACGTTTGCTTCTTTCTTAAGTTATTACCAATATTTGGATATTGCTGTTTCAAATGATTCAAGTTTGGATGAAAAAACTAAAGTTTCCATGTTGTTGGAAAGGAACTTTGACAAGGATTCATATAAGGTTAAAATATATATATATATATATATATATATATGTGCTTATTTTAATAACATACTTTTTTTTTTTTTTTTTTTTTTTATTACATTTATTTTTCGTTAAAT
>NC_033650.1:60942-63442 GCF_001601855.1 Plasmodium reichenowi | reverse complement strand
AAATACATATAATTGTGTCGAAATAGATTTGAATAAGATATTAAATGATGAGAATTTAAAAAATCATAATCATATTGTTAGAACTATGTTATTTCTAACAGAAATCCATATGAGAAGTAAATTAGAGAAGAGTATATTTTTAGATAATTTGTTTAAACATATTGATAATATATCTTTAGATGTAAAAGTTCAAATGATATTACCAGAATTATGTAAAAATATAGATATATTCGAGAATTATATAAAATGTTTAAAAATTATATTACATATTTCAAAAGATATATCAAGTGAAGAATTTGAAAAAATGGTATATGGACCCATCTTTTTAAAATGTTTTCATTTGACTGATAGAACAGTAAGATATGTGTTGTTAGAATATTTTCCTTTTATAGAAAAACATTTAAATAATAATCATATGAATGAAATATATAAACCTTATATATATGGATTTATGGATAATAATATATCTATTAAAAATGAAACTATAAAGAATTTTATATATGTTTTTCCTAAATTAAAATCAAATATACGATCTGGTGCTCTTCATGTGCTGTTAGAAAATCTAAAAGAAAATGACGGTTGTATTAAAACCAACAGTATTATTTGTATAGCTAAAATTTCAAAACATATAATAACAGATAAACAAAATATTTTAGAGAATGTATTCCAGGTTGGTATACATGATATATCTGTACAAACAAAACTAGCAACTTTACATTCTATTAAATATACATATGATCAATTTTGTGTGAAGAAATTTGTATCGAATATATTACCGATGGTCACCAGAAGTATGATAGATGATAATATGGAAATAAGGTTCTGTGCCTTTGATGTTTTGGAATCTTTGATGGTTGATTTGAAAAAAGAATTATTATTAGAAGAAAAGGAACAAAAAGATAATCAGATGGAAGATCCTCAAAAGTCTTATAATTTTATAGACAAGATAAAGGGTATTATTAAGAATAAAGGTGACTTTCAGGATGATTTGAAGGAAATGACAAAATCAGGAGCTCCATTACAAACAGGTGGTGACCTTAAAAAAAGAAATGAATTTATAGGAGATACAAATAATATTATGGAGGATATACATATTAGTGGAGACGAATTTACATATCCTGACAAAAAAAATACATTTGATAATAATGATAATAGAAAAAATAATGTTGATTATAGTCAATTTGGTAATATGAATAATGATCAATTTTTTGTTGATACATGGAACCCTAACAATGTAGATTATCATATTTCTCTACCTAAGGAAAATATGAAAGAAGAAAATAAGTCCCCTCAATTTATATCTGATACAATTTTATTTAATAATAACAATATACAAAATAATGTTACCTTTAAAGAACAAATAAAAGAGGAAAGACAACTTCCCTTCCATAATAATAATAATATGAATTTTGGGGCCACTAATATAAAAAATAAGGATAGTGCACATCGTGAGGACAAAAGTCATAATTTATTTAAAAGTACTGGGGAATCAAGGATGATAGATAAAAGATATAAAAATAAAATAAACATGGATATTGATAATTTTTTTGATGAATTTGATTTAAGTAAAGAGAACAATACGACAAAAGTTAAATTGAGTTCTCTTCAATAGGTCAGATAATTTTTTTTTTTTTTTTTTTATGTAAATGTTGATAAGGTATTGATAGACTCATACACATGAATATATCTATATATATATAAATATATATGTATATATATATATATATATATATGTGTACTTTATTAGAAGGAATTTTTTTTTTTTTTTTGTTACACACAAGCATACATATATATATATATATATATATTTATTTATTTATTTTACTTATTTTATTGCATATCAATTTTGTTATTCATAATTTTATTTGTTTATGTAATATATATATTTTTATTATTATTTAGAAAGGAAAGAACTAAAAGTCGCTCCTCTTATACTCATTAATGATTTAATTTTTTTTTAATTTAATAAAAATTAGACCTTAAAACTTGTCTAAAAAAATATTATTGCAATGAATACTAACAATAATTATAAATTCTTTAATTCTTTTATTTTCTTCAAAGGATATTATTCAACCTTAACACGGATAGAATTATGTATAAATATTTCGATGTATTAAAATATATATATATATATATATATATATATATACAATTTATACGTACGAAAAATTGAAAAATCCAATTAGAAACGCATGTTCGTACAATATTAAACTTTTATAATTCTACTTTTTAAAATGCAAAAAAAAAAAAAATATATATATATATATATATATATATATATATATATATATAATGTGTACACACATATGTATTTATATAAATAAAATAAAATTTTTTGATAAAAACATTTAAATTCTTTTGGATACATAACATTTCAGGAAAAATATAGGAATTTGAAAGGTCTAATGATATGAATAAATATAAGTATGTATATAAACATATATAATACATATATATGTATATATATTTGTTTCAAATTGTATTATATTATTTACTTTTT
>NC_033650.1:58124-60566 GCF_001601855.1 Plasmodium reichenowi | reverse complement strand
TAATTTTCCTTATTTTTGTTATTATGTTTATTTTGAATTTAAGGAAACGGTACATTATGTGATTCACTTCATAATGAACTTGTTAAAAAAAAAAAAAAAAGAATAAATAAATATATATATATATATATATATATATATATATATATAACACATATAAAGGTATATGTATATATACATATATATACATGTGGCCTTTATATATATATTTATATATTTATATATTTATGTAGGTTAATATTTCTATTTTTTTTGATTTCTCTTTATTTTTTGATTTCTTTATTATTTCTTCATTTTTTTCTTTAATTTTTTTTTTTTTTCATTTTTTTTTTTTTTTTTTTAATTAAATAAGCAATCTTTATATAGTGTAAAAATTTGTACGTTCTTCACATAATATATATGAGTAAAGGATTAATCATTTCTACTTATTTAAGATCAGCAACATCTTGTGCACTTTCAATAACAGATGTGAGCACATTAACTCCTTCGATTTTTTTTAATATGGCTTGTTTGCTAGAGGCATAGGTCATTCTGTCTCTTGAGTTGGATGATTCTCTTGCATACATGAAGAAGTGAATTTTGCTTACTATAAAAGGAACAAAATAAATAAATAAATGAATATATATATGTATATATATATATATATATTTGTGTGGTTAAAATTGGGTTCAGAGAAAACATGATACGATATATACGATCGTGCAATTTAAATGTTATATCATTTGGGGATATTATATACATAAATATATGAATAAATAAATAAATATATATATATATATATATATATATATATACATATAGTTCAATTAATTATTTATTTTATTTATGTGCTTATGCATTAAATATATGATCCACTTAATAAAACTCGTACCTGCATCGAACACAACATATGCACATTGAATTTCGTTATTTTTATCTATGGACTGTACTAATTCTGTTAAGGTTGTTGAAGCACCTTTTGAATGAATAATTATTTCACAATTTTGTATGACAAAAATAATCCAGCCACATGTCTTCCTAATCTTCATGTTATTAAATTCCGTTACACAATTATCATTAACTCGAATACCACTTATCATTTTTGATACAAATGGATATATATTAAAAAAAAATAATAATAAAATAAATGAATGAATAAATAAATAAATAAAAATAATAAAAATAATAAAATTCAATAAAAATTAATATTTTTAATATATATTATTGGGGGGAGGGAGGATAGGTTTGTTAAAAATAAAAAAAAAAAAAAAAATTTTAAAACTTGGATTAATTTGATAATATAAAATAAACTTGTTTATAATATATCTGTTCTTTATTCGAATTTTTTTATTTCCTTTTATATTCTATTTAAAAAAAAAAAAAAAAAAAAAATAAATTAAAAATGAAATATGAAATATGAAATATGAAATATAAAATATGAAATATAAAATATGAAATATAAAATATGAAATATAAAATATGAAATATAAAATATGAATATATGCATATATATAATATTATATATATATATATATATATATATATATATATATATATATATATATATATGTGTATATATATATGTGTATATATATATGCATATACAATATAAACATATATCGCATAATATTTATTTTATTTACTCCAGTAATATTTTTATGTACATTTTAATGTATTTATACAAGTATATATTTATATTCGTTTTAACATATTTATAATATATACAAATATAATATATTCACATATATATTTATGTACATTGTGGTGTGTACCTTTTTGGGCAAAAGAATTTTTTTTTTTTTTTTTTTTTTTTTTAAACAAGAAGCAAACAAAATTTACGAGTTTTTAAATGATTATAAATATATAAGAAAAATATTTATAAAAAAAAAATATTTAATTTTTTTATAAATTAAACCAATTTTATTTTAATATATGAATAAAACTAAAAATATTTATATAATACATATTATATATTACTTATATATATATATATATATATGTGAGCAAAAATTAAAAATACAATTAAAAAAATAATATATATATATAAAATAATATATCTTATAAATTTGAAATGTTAATATAATACTTAAGGTTATATTATAAATATATATATATATATATATATTTTTATAAAAGAAAAATAAAGATTCAATGAAAAAAAATAAATAAATAAATTTTATGTTTATGTGGTGCATGTTTTGAAGAAAATAGTTATATGATTTATTCGAAGCTTATAAAAATGTGTAAGTTTCTATTATATCAAATATATACAATAAGATGTTTTAAAAAAAAAAAAGAAAAGAAAAAAAAAAAAACCAGATCTATATTATAAAATGGTATTTAACGAATATGTAGTTATTTTTTATCTTATTTGAAGAAAAGGGAAAGTTTGAACTATTATTATGTATATATTTGTTTTTTTATTTTATTTTATTTTTTTGTGCACATATATATTTATAAATGAAG
>NC_033650.1:53155-58024 GCF_001601855.1 Plasmodium reichenowi | reverse complement strand
AAAAAAAAAAAAAAAAAAAAAAAAAAAAAAATTATATATAGGTAAATATATAATTTGGTTAACCTTTTTAAATTTTTTATAGTAAGAAAAATGAAAAAGAAAAAAAGAAAGGAAATGTATAAATATAAATAAATAAATAAATATATATATATATATATGGTGTAGTTGACTATTTTTATTTTATTCTAAATATTCATAATTAATAAGAGTTAAGAGGCATTTAATAAATCTTAAAATATATTTTTTTAAATCATTAAGCATTTTTTACTTTTATATATAACTACTTTATTTATTTATTTATTTTTATTATTATTATTTTTTTCTTAACGTTCTAACAGCGAGGTTTATATGCATTTAAGATATACTAAGGGAAAAAATAAAATAAAATAAAATAAAAAGACTAGTTTATATATATATGTATATATATATTATTTTATTTTTTTTTTTTTTTTTTGCTTAAGCCAAATAATATTATCTAATGAATTTTATTTGAAGTGTAAATGTTTTTATTTGAACAAGAAATTCTATATAATGACCATTATTATTATTATTATTATTATTATTATTATTATTGGTTTATTTATTTATTTATTTTTACCTATATTTATAAATTTTTTAAAATATTATGATTTATTTTCTTTTTATAATTTTTTCTTTTTCTTGTACACACATAATATGGATGAAAAAATAATGTTTAGCGTTCATTATTATAAAATCAAAAAAAAAAATAGAAACTCAACCCTTTTATAATATATGTTTATATATTACTAATTAGCACGTTTGTTCTTTTAAAAAAATAGACAAAAGCTTTATATAAAGAAAGGTTCGTGGTAATATAATTTTTTATAAACATAGGAGTACGGGAAAAAAAATATATATATATATTTATATATATAACAAAATGATATATATATATATTTTTTTTGGTGTGACTTTTTATGTATATAAAATGTGAATACAGAAATTGGTATATTAAAAAATATATTTCATAAGGAAGATAATAATCACATGGAGAAAATGTATTAAACAATATGTAATATATACATTATATATATATATATGTGAATTATTGAAAGATTATATTTTGTTAATAGTAGTTTTTTTTATTATGATATATTGAAAGGAGAAAAAAAATAAAAAAAATAAACTTGTAATTATTCAAGAACCAATTTAATAGAATCAAGATAAACTTGATAAAACATTTTTTAAAATATTATTAAAATGATTTTTATTTTATATATTTTTTTTAAATGAATTTTCTATACACAATTTGAATTAATAAAGTATGATTATTACGGCCAAGTAATATGCTTTGTCATTTTCCTTATGTAAAAGTTCGAAAAAAAAAAAAAAATTAAAAAGTATTTATTTTATGGATATAAAAAATATATATGATATTTTTTTCTTTTAATATAATTAGAGAATTTATATGGAATAATTATATCATATATAATATTTGTTTCAAGTATATTATACATTAAAAGAAATAAATACATATTAAATATATATTTTATATAAAATTATCGTTAAAAAGAAAAATTATATTTACCTTTTGTAATAACAAAAATTTAAAATTCTATTTTTAATATCTTATATATATATATATATATAATTACATACGTTTTTTATTTGTTTTAAAATATAATATAATTATTGTATCATTTTAAATATTTTAAATTCTATTTAAGACCCTCACTTCTTTAAAGAAAAAAAAAATTATATATATCTAATATTATAAAAAAAGGCTCGTGTTTTTTTATTGTATTGTATTTTAGTTTATTTTAATTTCTTTTTTTTTTTTTTTTTTTTTTTTATTCTTATTATAATATAATAATATATTAGATCATAAAGAAAAAAATAAAATGATTTATAATGAAATATTTATGATTATCCTTCAGGAGTACATATTATATAATATATAATATATATTTATAATATATAAAATTTTTTTCATTTTATAATTGAAATATTATATATACCATAGTAAAAAAAAAAAAGGTATTCAACTCAATATAAATATTCCCATATTATTGCAAGTATATATATACATATAATATATATATATATTATATATAAATATTTTGTTGAAATTATTTTTATTTAATAATAAAATATATTTATATATATTATATATATACAATATATATAATATAATATATATATATATTATATCCATTTTAGTTTTATATATTAAATTTGTCATGAAAAAAAAAAAAAAAATTAAAAAAAAAAATTAAGCCAATAATTATGAAGAATAAGATAGTATAAAAAGTTTATGGAAAAATGTCATTTTAAAAAAGATGAAAAGTTTAATGGTATTATAATAATATTAAAAATATTTGAACAAAATATAAATATATATAAACACAGATATATATTAAAATAAAGATTATATTGTATTATATATATATATATATTTAAGATATTATATTAAAAATATACATATGAAGAAAAATTTACACGTGAAAAACATAATTTATATCTTAAATATACAAAACATATTAATATAAATTTAACAATATATATATATATATATATATATATATATATATATATATATAATAATAATAATAATAATAAACCTATTATATTATATGATAACTTTTCTTACCGTTAAAAAGCCATTCATTTTTAATAAATCTCTTATTTTTATTAATTCTTCTTATTTTTATTTTTGAATTATAAACAATTATATATATATATATATATATATATATATATATATATTTATATATATTATTATTAAAGTGTTTGTATAAAATGTTACAAAGGAAAAGTGGTTGAATGGAAGAATGTATTTTATATATGTTAAATAATAAATTGTTATATATTGTATCATATACATATTATTTATATATTGTAGAAATTTGTAATCAATTAGTATAATCTTTATATATATATATATATATTTGTAATATGTACATATTATATAATTAATATAATATCTATTTTATATCTCATTAGTATATGTATTTTTTTTTATAGTAAGATATCATAATTACCACCACCATACATATATATATATACATATATGTAGAATTAAAAGTTCATTTTTTTTTTTTTTTTTTTTAAATATATAAATATATATATATATATATATATATAATAGTATAAAGGTTTGGAACACATTAATAGTATTTAATGTAAAGTTGTCAACCGAAATATAAATATATATATTTATATGTGTGCAATATTATATATATATATATATTAAAAAATTTTGCATATATGTAATACCAAAAAAAAAAAAAATATGAACAAGTCAGAAAAAATTATATAAATAAAATATAAATATAAATAAGTATATATATATATATATATATATATATATATATATATATATATACTTGTATTTGTTTAATTATTTATTTATTTCTTAAAAAAAAGAAAAAAAATGGGGCCATATATAAATCAGAAGAATCAACCCATGTCGTTATTGATAAGAAAATTAAAGTTTGATACATCCCCATCAATTGTAAGAGAAAAGTTTAAAAGATTTGGAGCGATTAAAGATGTATATTTGCCAATAGATTATTATACGAAAGAACCTCGAGGGTTTGGTTTCGTAGAATTTTATGATGCAAAAGATGCTGAACAAGCATTAAAAGAAATGAATGGTTCAGAAATTGATGGAAGTAGAATAGAAGTTTTTGTAGCACAGAAAGGAAGATCAGATCCAAGACATATGAGATATAAAGAAAAAGGAGGTTATGCATATAGAAAAAATCCAGATAATAAAATAAGAAGAAGATATATATCGAAATCAAATTCAAGATATGGTTCATATTCAAGAGATAAAATAAGAAGACGCGAAAGATCAAAAGAAAGATTTAGATATAGAAGTAGTTATGATAGAAAAATGGGTAGTTACCGAGATCGAAAAAATTATCATATGAAAAGTTATGACAAATACCGTGATAGAAATCATGACCGAAGTTTAAGTAGAAGATCACGAGAGTATCGCAATAATACATCAAGATATAGAGATAAAAGAAGATATGATAAATATTATAGAAGTACTAGTCGAAGAGCTAGTAGACATGAAAAAAGAAATGAAAATTATAAATCTAAATATAATCATAGTAACGATGACTATAGTGATGAAACCAGAAACTCAAGTAAGCATTCAAGAAAAGAACACGTGTCCAGATCTATTTCTTTTAATTCGGAAAAAGATGATGCCAAAAAGAAAAACGATAATAGAAGTGAGAGAGATAATTCAAATGATTGGAAAGGAAGTGAACAAAGAAAAGAGGAGGAAGATGAGGAAGTAGAAAAGGAGAAGGAAAATGAAGAAGAGGAAGAAGAAAATTATGATTAAAATGGAACATAATCATAATTAATCATTAAAAAATATAAAATAATATAAAATAAAATAAAACAAAATAAAACAAAACAAAACAAAACATAGTCTTATATATATATATATATATATATATTATATGTTCCATATTATTTTTTTTCATAATTATTAATATTTATATGTCATATATATTATATAATTTTCTTAAAATTTTTCATTTTCTTCACCCATTTGCGTTTTATTTGGATCTTTGATAATTAATAAAATTTTTAATATATATCACCTATAACATATATATAAATAATATATATGTTTTTATTTATGTATTATTATATATTTTACTGATAAAGTTTTATGTATAGAGAGAAGAATATTTTTTTTTTTTATTTTTTTTTTTTTAATTAGAAAAATATATCGCATAAGTTGTATTTTTTTATCAATTTAATAAACGAAGGAAAGAGAAAAAAAAAAAAAAAAAAAAAAAAAAAAAAAAAAAAAAATATAAATATTGATATGTGAAAAGAAAAAAGTATTAAAAAAAGAAATAAAAAAAAAAAAAAAAAAAA
>NC_033650.1:48222-52856 GCF_001601855.1 Plasmodium reichenowi | reverse complement strand
AAAAAAAAAAAAAAAAAAAAAAAAAAAAAAAAAAAAAAAAAAATATATATATATTGATATGTGAAGAGAGAAATGTATTTAAATAAGATATACACACAAGTAGAAGACTATGTATATTTGTACAAATTATAATATATATATATATATATATATATATATTTTATTTTAATATGTTAACATATGTAATAGTGTTTGTAATAATATCAAGACAAATTGTTGACGAAAAAAAAAATATTAAATAATATTTATGAAATGCATTTTCAAAACGTAACATAAGGTAAACATTTCAAGATTTTTTTTTTTTTTTTTTTTTTCATTATTTTATAAAAATTTTCATAGAAAAAAAAAATATTGAATGAATGTCAAGGGAATAAATAAATTATAAAAATGTGTTGTTATGAATGAGAACAATTTTTATTTATGACATACAAATTTTGAAATCATATAGTTTTTAAGATTTTTACATTTTTTATGGCACGATTGAACTTCTATAATATATACATATATATATATATATATATATAATATTATAGTTTATATTTTAGTATAATAATTTTTTTTTTTTTTTTTTTAAGTACCCCCCAAAATATTAACCCGTTGATATGTAAATATATTTGTTTATTTGAATACACATATATTTTATTATTTATTATATTATATATATATATATATATATATATTTTTTTTTTTTTATGAAAAAGTTATAATTTTTTTTTTATAAATATACTAATTTTTGTCAATAGTTTTATTATTTGTTCATAATTAAATATAATACTAAAAAAAAAAGAAAAAGGAATAATAAAATTATTAAAAATAACTTTGTCTTATATATAAAAGTGTATAAATATTTTTAAACACTTCACCAATATATATATATATATATATATATTTATGTACAATATGATTGATATAAAAACTATATTGACATGTAAAATTCATATATATATATATATATATATATTTAAGTGTGGACATGTATATATGGATATAATAAGATAATTTAATTAATATTAAAGTAACATATATACATACATACATACATACATATATACATATATATATATATATATATATATATATATATACAAGGTGGATAATATATTTATTTTTAAAAGTTTGCATTTCTATCAAGACTTGAAAGGATAGAAGAAATTTCTTTTAAAGTTTGCTTAATAACAGATACAGGAAGATTAAAATAATATATAGAATTTAATTTATTTTGTGATGAGAAGTGTTTATTATTTTTTAGATTAGCAAATCTGGGAGTTAATCCTTTTGGTACTTTAATATTTTTTTTTTCTTTTATTTTTTGATTTTTTTTGGAATTAATTAAGATACCAAGTTCTTCAAAATGTTCAATAGATTGATCCATAGTATTTCCTTCTAATATATCTTTAATATAATTGGTTTCAGATAGGTTACTACATAGGTTTCTAAAACCTTTTTGTATATCATTGTATGTTATTTCAATATTGTGTATTTTATTTTTTATTAAATCTCCTTGTTCTTCATCTTGGTAATCATTTAAGTGTGTATCATTCACTACATTACAAGATGCATATAAACATAATTTTTGTATTAAAGGTAAGCTTTTAATTTTTAAAAGTATATCTTTATGTTCTTCTAAAGGTATTTTATCCGTAATCTTTTTAATATCTGTTATCATAACAGCATTATTATTATTATTATTTAAGGATGAATATGTATTATATTTCTGTTGTATATTTTGTATTTGATTATTAATAATTAAATCAAATGTTAATAATTTCTCGATATCAATATTATTTAATACATCTTCTTTATCTTCAAAATAATGCATTTCATTTTGTATATCATTTTTATATAATACTTTAAATGGGCTTTCATAATATTGTTTGGGTGTATATTCTCCAAAAGTACAAAAGGATCTATTATCATCACTATTGCATTCATTATTATTATTATTATTATTGTCATTTCTGTGGAAGTGTTTCCTAATTAATATTTCACTTAACGTTTCGTTATTATTTTGTATTTTTATAACTTCTTTTCTTAATGTTTCATATCCAAAAGATGATTCATTTTTTAAATCTGTAAATTTTAAATACTTTGCTTTATTATAGAATCCATGATCATTTGTATAATCTTTCAGGTTTGGTAAAGGAGTAATATTTTCTTCAATAAAAAAATTATCAATACTTGTATCATTTTTAAGATAATTATGATCAAGTAATATATTTGATGAATCATCTATTTTTATTTGTTTAGTTATTTTATTTTTTTTTCTTGTATTACTAGGACTAGTATTATAATTATTATGATATTTATGATCAATGATATTTTTTTCATTTTCTTTTTCATTATATGGTAAATCTTCATCTAAATAATTTGCTCCTCTTTTCTTTCTACATGTTTCGAAATCATTATTTTTATTAGCTTGTTCATTTGAAGAAGGATTTTTTCTTCTATTTATATCTTTTACTATATTATCATGATTTAATAAAAGATACAAATTTCTTTTTTCTTGTTTATTAAAAATTTGATTCATCATAATTTCTTCTTTTAACTTAATTAGATTTTTTTTTCTTTCTTCTAGGTCTATAATTTTTTCAGAAAATACTCTTAAGATAGCATCAAAGCATGATCGTATATCACCGTTACGATTTGATATTTGTCTAACATGTACATTTAAAGAAACTCCTTTAAAAAGTTTATTAACTAATTCTTCTTCGAGTGTATCCAACTTATTCTTTATAATATTCATAAATTGTTTTTCATTATATGGTTTATATATAATTCTATTAATTTTCATATGATTATAATCTTTTATTAAATCTAAACTATTGGCAATACCTATTAGGATAATTTTACTTTTAGAATGTTGAACACATTCGAATAAAGCTTTTACTACATCTTCATTTTGATTTCTATTTTGGGTTTTTGTTTTTAATTCTAATCGAACATTTCTAGTAGCAATAAAATCTAATTCATCTACAATAATAATTTTTAAATTATTTAATTTGCTCGTATAATTAATGAATGATTTTTTAACTTCTTCAAGACCATTCAAATGATATTTTTCTTTTATATTACTTAAAATATCTTTTTTGTCTTTTTTCATAATTTGTTGTAATATGTCTACGAAAATGTCGTATGGTCTTTCACAATTTGAGCAGGATACATAAAAGTAGGAAGAATCGATGTGTTCATATAATGTATCCGCAACCTTAACCGTTTGTATTTCATTTTTATTGTTAATGTTGTTATTTCTTTTGTTATTATTTTTAATGTTCTTATTTATATCATTCTTTTTATTATTATTATTATAATTATTTTTGTTTTGTTTTTTTGTTTTTTTGTTTTCTTTTTCTATAGCTATTTCATTTATTATATAGAATATACTATATGTTTTACCTTGTCCACTTGGACCTGTTAGGAATATTCCCTCTCCTTGTAATTTATTAGAACACCTCATTAAAATTTTTCTAATCTGATCAATTTCTTCTTCTCTTCCTACATCACTATTAAAATCTTTAGAGTCTAAAAGAGTTTTTGATTTATCATAAAATTCTATAAATGTATCACATTCTTTGATATCTTTCATAATATTTTCTTCGATTTCATTTAATTTGTTGACTGAACTTTCTATTTTTTTTATATTACTTTCGATGGTTTTATTATCAATATGTGGTACATTAAGTGTATTTATATTTCCTCCGTTTAGTGTATGATCTTTGTTTATATCTTGATCATTTTTAGATTCAACACTTGGAACATCTGTGTTCTTATTATCGTCTTTATTATAATCATAATCTTTCTTGTTAATTTTTATTAAGTTTGTGTCTTTTTTTTTTGTTTTATCGTTTATTTTATTGTTCTTCTCTTTTTCATCTTCTCTCTCTTCATTTGTGTAAATATCCTCTTTTGTATAATCTAATTTGGACATTTTCTCTTTTAATTTTTCATCCTTTTCGATTATATCCTTTCCTTTGTTATCACTCTTTTTTTCATCCACATTATTTTTATTTATGCGTATGCAGGAGGTATTCTTAACCTTCATTGTGTTAATTTATCACACACCTGAGATTGTAAATATATGGAGAATAATAATAAATAAAATAAAATAAACAATAATTATTATTTTTTTTTTTTTTTAATGAATCTCAATATATATAGTTTATTATACGCCTGAATAATAATTTTTACACGTCTCAGTATTTCTACGACTGAAATGTTATTTTTTTTTGCTACACTTTAAAAAAAAAAAAAAAAACTACACACATAAAATATATTGTGTATACATATATGTATATATATTTATTTCTTTTTATCGAAACAACATACTCATAACATAAAATATAATTTAATCATAAGCATATAGGTATTTATTATTTATATAATAAATGTAGTTGTTTCTTTCTTTTCTTTGAGTTTTATTAAAAGAAGAAACTTTAACAATTTATATTATATGGAAAATGAGAAATAGAAAATATATACCCACATTTTTTTTTTTTTTTTTTTTTTTTTTTTTATAAATAAAATTTAAATAAAAATGAAAGATCACAAATATGTTATAACTTTTTATAAATAATAAAATCTTGAAATTGATTATAAAAATATATAATAATATTTATAATAAACAAATCAATATATAA
>NC_033650.1:45247-47822 GCF_001601855.1 Plasmodium reichenowi | reverse complement strand
TATTAAAGGATGAAAATAATTATTATATGCAATAATAAATATATATATATGTATAATAATAAATATTAAGGGAATATAAAAATATATAAATATTTATGAATATATATATATAATATTTAAGATGATAATCTTTTAAGATTTATTTATATAATATTCTCATATATATATATATATATATATATAGTAATAAAAAATATCAAACTTAATATTTTTTAAATATATATATATATATAATATATTTTTTTTTAAGGTGTAAAGCTTATTCATTAAGAAGGGTCATATAAACATATGATTTATATTTTATCACATGTTTCTAAATCTCATATATAATATTTCGTTCACTCTATTATTAATATTGTTGGAGAAAGGCATCAAATTTTTTCTATATAAATTATTTAAAACAGTGAGGTAAATAATATAAAATCTTTATTGTAAATAAAAGCTTTTCAACTTATTTATAATTGTAGGTAATATACACGTGTATATATATGTATGCATATAACATAGATAGTTCCTATTTTTAAAATTATACATAAGGTTATCTAATAAAATATTCTTATACATTTTTTTAGTAAGGTTGTTCAAAATGTAACGAAATAACTAAATATATATTAAATTAAATTAAATTAAATCAATGTATGAATATTAAATAAATATATATATATATATATATATTTATTTATTTATTATTGTTCTTTCTTTTTTTCTTTCTTTTTTTTTTTCTTTTTTTTTTTTTTTTTTTTTTTTTTTTGTTGTGTACGTTTTTTTGCTGAATTGTTTTGTTTTATTTTTGAGGGTGTGTTCAAAAGGTTATAATATATATATATATATTTTTATTTTTTTTTTGTTTCTTATATATTATGAATCTGTTCTTAAACCTAAAATGTGTTTTATTTTATTTTTTTTGTACGCATTTATTTTTTCTCCATGTGATAACTAAGCATAATTTAAACAAAGAAAAAGGATATATAATAAAGAATGATTATAAATGTAAAAGGAAAAGGAAAAATAATAATTTAAAAAAGCAAACTTTTTTTATAATATGTAAAAACTGTAGACCAAATAATAACAAATTTTATATTATTAATAATAAAGGAGGTGAAAATATATATAATGATAAAAAAAAGAAAGCATGTGGATATTTACGTTTAAATAATGAGGCTAATATTGAAAAGAATAATGTTGTAAATACTAATAAAGAAATAGAGAAATTATTATTAGATATATTAGGTAATCGTAATAATTGGTACGATTCAAAATATTTCTCTCCTGCAAAAATTAATTTATTTTTAAGATTGAAGGAAAAAAAAGAAACATATAATGAAGTATCAACCTTAATGCATTCATTAAATTTGGGTGATGATATTTTTATAAGAGTTTTGAAAAAAGAAGATCAAAATAAATTAAGGCATTTTTTGCATCCATGTGAATCTGGAGATTTTTTGACAACAGTAAGAATGGAAGATAAAAATAGAGATAAGGAAACATTAAAAGAAGATTGTAAAAAAAGTGTTATTAATAAGAGTGATAAAGATTTATTTAAACATATGAAAGAAGATATAATAATTCAAGCACATGAAAAATTACCATATGAATATAATCATTACCCTATAAATGATGATAATATTATTATTAAGGTTTTAAAAAGATATAGAGAAAAATTTAATATACGTGACGAAATAAGATTTCTAATACATGTATATAAAAGAATACCTATATTTAGTGGTGTTGGTGGTGGCTCATCTAATGGTGCTACTGTTTTTTATTTCTTAGAAAATATTTTTTATAAATATTTTAAAGGTGACAATTTAAAAACAAATGACTTTTTAACAGCTATAGGAAGCGATATATCCTTTTTTAGTAGTTCTGGATTTGCTTATTGTACGGATAAAGGTAATAATGTAACAGATTTAAAAAACATCGAAGCAAATATAAAAGACCAAGATATATATCTATTTAAAATTGATGAAGGTTTATCATCAAAATTAGTATATAAAAATGTAGACTATAAGCGAATAATACAATATAATCCAGTGAATTTATTAAAATGTTTAATTAATACATCAAATGATGATATAATTAAACAAATTGAAGAAAAAGAAAAAAAATTTGCCAACACTTTTATTTCGTTAGATAACAGAGATAATTTACAAAATGTATTTGTTAATGATTTAGAGCACTCAGCATTTTATTTAATTAAAAAGTTACAAGATTTAAAAGAATATTTAAGAAGTCAAAATATGTTTCATGTTGTATCCATGAGTGGAAGTGGGTCTTCTCTATTTGCTTTATCCAACAAAAAAACTCAAACCCATCAAATTTCTTCATCTTTTCAAAATGAACGAATTAAAAAACTAATAAGCGATATAAAGATAAAATTTAATATGAATGTTAGGGTTTATTTGTGTGATGCTTTGCGAAAAGGTCTTGATGTTTGGTACGACCCTATCAAGCTAGCACATGAGTTCAAGTGAAAGGCTTGTGAATAAAAAAAAAAAAAAAAAAAAAAAAAAAAAAATTATACCCTTAAAAAAATGTTATTATAAATATATATATATTTATTTTTTTTTTTTTT
>NC_033650.1:42844-44862 GCF_001601855.1 Plasmodium reichenowi | reverse complement strand
AAAAATGGTTATATATATATATATATATATATATGTATATGTTTATGTATGAGAATATTTGCACATGTTTATTACAACATAACAATGTTATAATTTTATGTTATTATTTCTTTTTTCTTTTTTCTTTTTTCTTTTTTCTTTTTTTTTTTGTACAATTATACCATATATTTTTAATTATTTTAAAAAAATTATTTTTTTTAGCATTTTGTCTATTTTTATTTTTTTAATTTGTCTTATACTATCATTATATAAATGTCTTCATTTAATATTATGAATAATTTTAAAATTTTTGTTAAAAAAAAATAAAATGTGAATGTTTTAAATATATTCGTATTTTTAAAGTTTATTAAAAAAATTATAAAAATAAAATAACAATTATTGGGAAGATGTATATAATGGGAACATGGCACATATATATATATATATATATATATATATATATATATATATATATTTTATGTATTTGTCTTTTTATATTTATAAATCTTTATGTATTTTTTTATCAGCCAAATTCAGTTTGTCCATAATTTTATCAACTTCTTCAACACCTTTCTGAATATTATCGTTAGTCACATTTGTACGTTCACTATTAGTTTGATTTAATTCTTGTGTTTTTTTCTTTCTCCTTCTTGATGAATATCCTGCATCGTATTTTTTTTTACTAAAATCTAAATTAAATTTCTTAATACAGTATGCTAATCCATACTTCTTGATTGTTTTTAATCCTTTGGCGCTTACCTTCATTTTTATAAAACGATTTTCTTCTTCAAAAAATATTCTTTTGTTTATTAAATTGAGTCTTTGAATTCGGTGAGTTCGTACACCTGACTTTGAAATTTTCCGAGCATTCCAGTTATCCATCTTTCCCAATATAGCGCACCTAATAAATACATAAATATTATTATATATATGTATATATGTACATATATTTTGTGTGTGTGTGTGTATGAAACCATTTGATGATATTACAAGAGAAATAATTAAAATAATATCCCTATATCATTTTATTTTTTTTACCTTCTTATTGGTAATTTTATTTCTTTATGTGGTAACATGGTGACTTTGTTAATTCTCTTATGTGCTCCAAATCCATAATGTTTTTTAATGGATGAGGGTCCTGTCATCCTATATTTTCTTATCTACATAAAAAAAAAATATATATATATATATATATATATATACATATTTACGTATACTCATTCATTTGCTTGTTTATTTTACCGCTAAAGCTTCTTTGTGCCTTTTTTTTGTATTGAGAGCAAATTTGGTAACTGACTTGTTAAGAACATTATTATTCTTAAACATTACATTTTTTCTATATAAAGATATCACTATAAGGAAAAAGAAAAGAAATATAAATTAAAAAGTAAAAAGGATAACACATATATAAAATTAAAATGTTATGTATAATTATGGTAACTGAATAAAATTAAATAATGTATACATGGACAAAAATGTCTATTGTCTTCTTATTAAAGGTTTTCAATTTATTACCATAAAAATAATTCGGATATTTTAATATATTATTCGTTTCATTTTTATTAATCTATGGTAAAGAGAAAAAAAAAAAAAAAAAAATACATACATATATATATATATATATATATATATATATATATATATATATATATATATATATATACATATATACATATATATGATTTATATACATGTGTACATATATTTATGTTTTCCTTATAGACAATTTAAAATAAATATAATTCATTAAAACATTATATTATATACATGATCATAAAAAGATATGGTAACAGTTCTTTTCTTTTCTTTTCTTTTTACCTGAGTCAATATGACTTTTGGAAATATAAAGTTGGAGTGAATAATTATATATAATATATATACATATTTTATTAATTTATATATTTTATTTGTGATTTGCATTATTCTTTTTTTTTTCTTTTTCTTTTTTTATTTTTGTTTGAAGGAAGGAGAACAAATAAATGAAACTTATATTCTTATTATTATCATTTAGAAAAAAAAAAAAAAAAATAAAAACAAAT
>NC_033650.1:37162-42744 GCF_001601855.1 Plasmodium reichenowi | reverse complement strand
TTTTTTTTTTTTTAGTTTTTTAAAAAATAATAAATAAACATATATATATTTATATTTATATATATATATATATATATATATATATATATTAATTATTTGTATAACAAAAAAGTTGTTACTTTTGTACCTTATTTTAATTCTTGTTAATGTTTTTAATTAGTACGTTTAATTATATTTAACCTTATAAAAAATTAGGGATTTTGTTGTTATATATAATATTAGCCTTGGGTTTCATCAAAACAAGAAAATCGTATATTAAATATATATACATATATATATATATATATATACATTTATATATGTATAATGAAGAATATATTAATTTTTAGTTAATAATTCTAAATTAAAAAAATAAATATAAAAATAAAAATAGTATAAATTCTTTAAAGAGGAATTATGGATAATCAACGAAACATGGAAGATGCTCAAAATGCTTTAGGAATGATGATTTATCAGATTTTAAACAATGTATAAATATATGAATTTTTAATATGTGAACAAAACAATATATTAAATATATGTATGTATATATATATATATATATATATATATTATGTATGTATATATATATATATATATATATATATGTTTTTATTTGAATTGATTAAAAACATAATACATGTGTATAAATTATTTCCTTTCTTTTTTTTTTTATAGCAAGTGAGAAAGACATGTTTTGATAAATGCTTTGGTCAGAAGTTTTCTGAACAAATGGGAAAAAATGAGCAAATTTGTTTAGCAAAATGCATGGACAGAATGTTAGCATAAAAATATATATATATATATATATATATATATATATATGTATGTATGTATGTATGTATATTTTTGAAGGATATATAATTTTTTTGTTATTATATAAACATGTGTAGATGAATTATATTTTGTTAACCTTCTCACATTTTATTAATCGTTTACTCACATATTATATGTATTTGTTGTTTTTTTTTATTTAGGTACGAAACACATACAATTGTAACCAAGGCGTCTACGGAAATTTCACAAAATTTAAATATGGATACAAATTTTTAAGTTAATAATTCGATATTTAAAAAAGACAAAAAATAAAAATATTTAAGTTTTTTTTTTTTTTTTTTTTTTTTTAATATGATTTTTTAATTTGCTTATTTTTATTATTTTTTTTTATTTATTGTTAATTAGATTTAAAATAAAAATATATATATATATATATATATTTATTTATTTATTTATTTATTTATATTTATACTTACATATATAGACAATTTGTATAAATTAAAAAATAATAATAAATAGAAAATATATGTAATTTATTAAATAGACTATATATAAAATATCAAAATAAGGATACGAATGATATAAAATAAAAACAAATGTTTAATATCGGATGGATAATTAAGATATAAAAAAGAAGGAAAGAAAAATGAAAAAAAAAAAAAAAAGATCAATTATTTTATAATATTATAAATTTATAATTAATTATATATATTTATTTATATTTATTTATATTTATATTGATTTATTTTAATTTACATGAATTTATATTAATTTATATTATTTTTCTCTTATTGATTATGGGATTAAATATATTGATGATGAACAACTTTGGCAGACATAAATAACATAATATTCATAACATAAATTCTCATTAAAAATAAAGAAATCTCCACAACGACAAAAATAGATAAATGTATTTTCTTCTTTTATATATTCTAAATCTTTTCTATGAATACTTAAAGCATTTTCATATGTTTGAGATATACATGTATTGTTATTTTGATTTTGTATATTTTTCAAAATTTCTTCATATGCCCATATTAAGGTAACAAAATCTATGGTATTTTTCTCATCTGATTTTTGTTTTATTAAATTATGTTTTAATTTATCTGGATGATATATAACAGCTAGTTTCTTAAATTGTTTCTTTACAGTCTCTATATCACAATTTTTTTCAACGTTCAAAATTAAATATGGATCGTTGTTCATTTTGCAATTTCTCATTTTTCCGTTAACACAAACATTTTGTCGACATAAATAAATATTTAATGAGAAAAAAAAAAAAAAAAAAAAAAAAAAAAATATAAATATATATATATATATATATATATATATATATATTTATAGGAATACAACTTGTTTTTTAAATGATAGTTCTTAATTTTATATCTGAAAAAGATTACAAAAATTGTTATTATAATATAATATATATAATATATATATTGTTTTAGTTTTTTTTTTTCCTTTTTTTTTTTTTTTTTTTTGGACTAAAGGTATGAGTATCTTAAAATTTCCTTCAATCTTTTTTTAATTTATAATTTGTTTAAAAGCGAAAAAAAAATATTATTTGTATTATATATATATATATATATATATATAGGTTTTGTTTTATTATTATTTCTTTGAATATATTATAGGTTCCTTCTATATATATATAAATAAAATTATATTAAAATGCACAAAAATGAATTACTTTTTATAAAGAAAAAATGTAGCTTCCTATATATATGATGAATGCATAGAATATGTAATACGTATATATATAATATAATATATTATATTTATATATTTATTTTTATTCATAATAGGAATATATGTTCCAATGAAAAAGAAATAATGTTTGAATTATTGATTATTTTTAATATATTATTGTAATATATTTGATTTGTAATTTCAATTTTTTTTTTTTTTTTTTTTTTTGGTAGCTTATAAAATTTTTGAATATTCAAAGAATTTATATATATACATATTATATGTAAATAATTTTTGTGTAAGAAAAGATAGAATATTGAATTCATATAATACATGAATATGACAACATATCATGATGAGATAGGAAATAGTTCTTTTTGATTAGATATTGAGAAATGAAGTATATAATTTAATATTTATAATATTATATATATATATATATATATATATATGCCAGATATTTTTTATTATAACTTGGCCCTTTTGAAGATTATATAAATATGATATTTTTAAATTGTAAAAAATATGGAGGGGGTGTTGGAAGGAGATTATGTATGCCCAATTATAGTGGTAGTAGTGACAGTATTTATAAGTATAAAAAGTTTGTTTTAAAAAAAATAAATCATAAGTATGAAAATGTATTATTATTTGGTGATGTGAATAAATTAAGAAGTACAGCCATAGAACTAATTCGTGGTATGAAAAATGAAGATAAAATTAATAGAGACCAAAAGAATTATTCATGTAAAAAATATGAAGGAATAGAAAGGAAGAGGAAATATCAAGTAGAAGAAAAAAATATCTTGGATGAAGAAAATGAAGATGATATGATGAATAATAATGATGAAAATGTTAATAATATTCATAATGACAATAATATTTATAATGATAATAATATTCATAATGACAATAATATTTATAATGATAATAATATTAATAATGACAATAATATTTATAATGATAATAATATTTATAATGATAATAATATTAATAATAATGTAAATATTTATGGGAAGGATATTCTTACTACATGTGAGAAGGCAACTTCACCATTAACAAAAAAGTTATCCTTCTGGCAAATATATAGTATTAGGGTTAAAAAAAACCTGCATTTATTAGATGCCTCTGATTTTGCTTTGATTCTCCAATCCTTCCATTTGTATAACAAGGATACAGGTAAAAAAAATAAGTACATAAATTGGTATTATATAAATAAATAAATAAATATATATATATATATATATATATATATGTGCGTGTATGTGTTCATATAATTTATGTACCATTATTATTTTTTTTTTTTTTTTTATTTTTAATTTTATTTATTTTTTTTAAGGTGTATATGTTGCAAGCGTGAAATGCATAGAAAATAAAATTCCTCAAATGAAGGGGACCTCTTTTGTTGTTCTGCTGAATATATTAAGCAAGAGGTTAAAAAAAAATAACTATAACGAATTTTTTGAAAAGATGATGAACTTCATACCTAATATTTTATACGAGTTAAATATAAAAGACATGAATAATATTTTAAAGAGTTTTTATAATTTAGATATAATGAATAGTAAAGTGTGTGAAATTATGTATCCTAAAATATTATATAATATGGATAATATAAATGATGCTCATTTATTATCTTCCCTGTGTTATATATTTTATAAATATAATTTTGAACATTTACATTTTTTTGAATGTTTAAAAAAGAAAAGTTTAAAGCTTATGAATACTTTTGATGCACAAGATTTTTATAAATTTATATTTGCCTTATACAAAAAAAATATTTGTGTAAAACAAATTATAGAGGAAAAAAAAAATGATATATCCGCGTTTAAGAGTTTTTATAACGAGGAACAGAAGAGGTTTTTTTCTGAAATATGTAATATGAATTGATGTAGATATAATATGTGCATATTTTTTTTTTTAATATTAAATAGAATGTTTTTTTTTTTTTTTTTTTTTTTTATTATATTATTTTTTTATTTTATTTGTTATAAAGAAGTATACTTAACATTCACACATATATATATATATATATATATATATATATAAAGATGGATCATAAAATAAATATCTTTTTATATATTTGTAAAAAGGAGAGAGATGTAAAAGCCAAAAATGGTATACAGAAAAAACTTATACCTACAATAAATAAATTTAATAAAAAGATTATTATAAAATATGTTTTATATGACTGTAAGAATAAAACTTATATGATAAAAAAAAAATGGAAAGTACATCACATTTTAAATAAAACCAAGAAAAAGATTAAAAAAAAGAAAAAGGAAAAAAAAATTAAAAATTTAATATATGATGAAATGATATATAATAAAAATAATTTTAAAAATGTGCATAAAGTAGATAATGACAATGTTCATCTTAGTAATAACATTTTATCTTTTAATAAAAAAGATGGATTCCCTAAATCAAGTTATAAAATCTTGTTGAAAGCTATTGGGAAAAATATTAAAAAATTTAGAAATAGTACCATAATAAATACAGGTATATGAATATATACACATATACATACATATATATATATATATATATATATATATATATATATATATATGTACACATTCTTTAAGGGGTAGACACGAACAAACAGGAAAAGAATGTTTTCTTCTATGGCTTCATGTTTACAAAATACTACAACAAATGTAACATATTGAAATTATAAAACATTAATATATGTGGTATACGTAGTAATAAGAATATATTATTTATTATATTATGCTATTAATGAAGATGGTATATTTACAATTTTTAGATAAGAGAGAAAATGGATTAGTCGTAGAAAAGTTCAATTTTTTTAAAGAAGACAAAAGAATAAACAAAACATGCGAGGTTCTTAAGAAATATCAATATTTTACTGATACATCTTATAAGGAATATAAAAATAGTGTATATATAGATGAGTGTATGAGAAGAAAAAAAGGTTTAATATTTGATATATATGATTATATAATGAGAATGGGATATAAACGTAATTAAAACGAAATATATATATGTATATAAATTTGGGGGGTTGTTATATTTTAGTAGATAGTATGAATTATTTATTATTTATTTATTTATTTATTTATTTATTATTATTATTATTATTATTATTATTTTTTTTTTTTTTTTTTTTTTTTTTT
>NC_033650.1:27565-36837 GCF_001601855.1 Plasmodium reichenowi | reverse complement strand
TTTTTTTTTTTTTTTTTTTTTTTTTTTTTTTTTTTTTTTTAGATGTAAAAATATATCTATCTTCCTGGTTATACATAAATGAACGAGTTATCGACTTAGGAGGGAACAATAAAATAAAATGCAAGAAAAAGAAAATAACAAAAAAAATAAGAAGATATAACAAGGTCACGTTTTGTCATCGATGTTTTATCAAAAAAACGTTTGATTATAAAAATCTGAGATATCCCCAATGTTGTAATAATTTACCATCTAAAGAGAAAATAAGAACAAAGGATAATTTAAGAAATAGTATAAAAAGGATAATAAAAAAATTTATTAAATATATTAATAATAATATATTACATAAAAGAGATATATTTAATATATGCTTTATTTTTCAATATATGATTTTAACAAATGAGAAGAAAAAAATTTTTGTCTACTTAATTAATTTCCCTTTTTGTAATATATATAAAGATAATATATTTAATAATAATAATAATGAGAAATGCTTACTATTTTTATTCCACAAGAGAATTTTAAAGTATCTAAAATGTATTAATGATTATACAACATTCTTATTTCCTTTTAATAGTTCTAAGGCTTGTCAAGAGGGTTTAAATTTAAAAAAAAAAATGATATCTTTTATAAAGCATATAAAAAAAAAATCATTGAAAAATTGCAAAAGAGAAAAATGGAAGCGAACAAAACATAAAAAAGTTAAACTAAGGAATATGAATTTTTATTTTAATATGGTTAAGAAAAGAGAAGAAAGAAAGTATAATTATGCAAGTGATAATTACATGAACAAAAATAATATATTAGATGAAAAAGAAAAAAAAAAGAATCATATGATATATCATAAAAAGGATATTATTTTCCATACGCATATGTTTGAATTATTCGTTCGACTTATATTTGAAAACTCGAGAACGTATTTTACCATTTTTATAAACGAACAAACATATGATAATGAATTATATAAAAGTATATACTACTTAAATTTATGTAAAATGATAGACACAAAAATATATTTAAAAGGTAGTGCAATGATGGTTACAAGGGTGCAGAATAGTATAAAGAATACAAGTAAAAATAGAAAAAATAATAGAAATGAAAACAATGATAAGGATCATAATAATAACAATAATAATAACATTTTAATGTGTGAAGAACCAAATGATGTGATAGACAGACTTCTAAGACAAAGCGATATATACAAAAATGAAATTCAAGAAAAAGATAAAATGCTATTAAATCTACAAAATGATATACAGATGAAAAATAAAACATTAGAAGAACTAGGAGAAGAAATTCAGAAATATAAAAATGACAATTTAGATAATATGAAAATTATACAATCATTAAAATATAAAATAACTAGAAAAGATATTCATAAGAATGATAACAGTACAACCGAAGCAGGACAAAAGAATAATAATTATTTAATAAAATTATATAATGAAAATAATATTTTAAAGGAAAAACTTAAAAAATTAAATAACTCTAGTAAACAGCAAGACAACTCTACAAAATTGATGATAAAATTGGAACATAAAAAAGAAGAAGAGAATCAAAGCAACCTAATTAACAGCATAGATGTAAAAAAAAAAAAAAAAAAAAAAAAAAAAAAAAAAAATATGAGAATAACATATACATGTTGACTTTTTATTACAGCAAAAAATGTACATACATTAAATAGAATAAATTGTAAAAAATATATGTTTTATAAATATTTGATTCTTAGAAGAAAGATGATGATCAGATGGGGAAAATAAATTTTTTTATGAAAGCCTTTTTAGATGCTGAACAAAAATTATACGTAACATTATAAAAAAATTAAAAGAGTTATGTTATATTATATGTGAGTATTTATTTACTTATTATTATTATTATTATTATTTTTTTTTTTAATATGTTAGATAGCTGATGTTGTAATAAATACTCAAAAGGAAATAATGACAAAAATGAAAAAGGAAAGAAGCAACTATTTGGAGAACATCAAAGCAAAAAAAATAATTTTTGTAATATAAAATTATGAATTACGGAATAAGAAATCATTAAAATTTGTTATATTATTGTAAATTTCATATATATTATATATATTGTATATGTCATATATATTATATAATTTTTACTTATCTACATCTTTAGAAGAAAGAATTAGAAAAGTCATTAGATTTTATCTTTTCTTTATGTGAAGACATAGGATCCAAAAAAGAAAAGATATGCATTACCAACAGGATGAAGAATTTACAAGATTGCATATATGTAATATGATAAGATCTTTTAAAAAGTAAAGAGGACATTTCGCTTGAAAGATATAATATGTGTGTATATATTGAAAGTCTCCTTTATTTTATTTTTTAAATATTTTTTTGCGTTTAGGATTTTTTAAGAGAATTTGAAGGAAGTTATTGATAATTAGGGTTCTTATGTTATTTTTTTAAAATATGTAATGAATAATTGTTATAATTATATAATGAGGATATAATAAAGGTTTATAAATAAATATATATATATATATATATATATATATATATTTATTTATATATATTTCCTTTAATGTGGTCATTATAATATTTAAGATATACACTTGTTGAATGACTCTTCACAAGGGTGATATAATGTTTTTATGATAAATTTTTTTTTTTTTTTTTTTAATACACTTGTAAACGTTTAAAATTAATAAGTGAATTCAAAAAATATAATAAATATGTAAGTATTATTCTGAGCATTTATAATATATATGTTTATTCTGTTTTAATATATTACATTAAAAATTGTAAAATTACAAATAACACAAAAAAAAAAAAAAAAAAAATTATAAAAAATAAACATATATATAAATAAATAAATATATATATATATATATATATTTTTTTTTATACCTTTTAGTTTGAGGAAAAGTTATATATGAATATAAAAATAGAACATAAGACTAAAAGAATAACAATACATTTAGTATAGAATAGAATGGATGATTTATTTGTTTTGAAATTAATTTTAATAATTTTTTGATCATTAAAAGATTGAAGATATAAATATATATTTGATGAAAAGTTAAATGATGTTTCAAGAAAATTATGTAGAAGTCTTTGTATATTTTTTTGTTTATCTTCTTTTATAAAAGCAAATAATTTATTGTTAATATCAAAATAGAAGGATGAAATATAATTTTGAAAATTATTACATATATATTCATTAATTATTATATCATTTTTTTTGTTTTTTGTATAATTTAAGATACATGTATTTCCTTCTATAATATTATATAGGTATTTTGTTATTTCTATATTTAAATTATAAAATATATTAATAAAATAGAAAATTCTATATATTTTTTTGACTTTAAAAATTTCATTATTAGATGTATTTTTATTAGATATATTTGGATAAATCATATTATCCTTATATTTGTTTGTTGAATTATTTTCATTATTTTTATATAAATTTGTTTCGAATGTGTATATGTTTTTATATAAAACATTATTACTGTTACTACTACTACTACTACTACTACTACTACTACTACTACTATTACTATTAATATTATTATTATTATTGTTTTTGTGAATTGTATTATTATGTGTACTAATATATATATTTTCATTTGATGTATTTTTTGTATTATCCCTTTGAACTTTATGCTGTCCATTGTCTTCTTTATATGGATATAAATATTTTTGATATTTACCTTTAACATCTTGTATATATTCATATATCCCTTTTTTACTTTTCCTAGTTTTATTATTTCCATCCTCCTCCTCATTAATATTATTATTATTATTATTATATATGATCTTTGATTTTAATTTTTTTTTTAAAAAGTTATTCAATAAATGATTGGTTGTTTTCTTGTGTATCATAGCTGATTGGTCATAATATTCATAGTGTCTACATTCAATAATTAATACATTACTATATATTTTTTGATTTAACAAAAAAAGAAAATTATCATATATTTCATTTCCCTTTACATACATTTGACTATTAAAGCATATACCTTTTACTAGTATGGTATGTACTTTTTCGTCTACACTTGTATAATAAAAATGATTATTATATTTAAATTTTGTATTTAATGGTATATATTCTTTAGTTTCTTCATTAAATAATTGTATGTTATCTAGATAAAAATAAGATGAGAAGTTATGATTCATATGCTTGTTTTCTCTAATAATATGAATAGTATATGTTTTAATATATTCGTAAAATATAGTTATTGTAATATTTTTATTTTCATAATGCTGTTCAAGAGAAAGAGTATAAGGGATATCATAAAAATTAATTTTTTTATTATTTATATGAATATAATATTTCTTTAAATATAATTCATCTCTCTCAAGATCTTGTGATATATTGTTAACATATTCTAAGGTATTTTCCTCATAAAAAGGTTCACTTTGTAAAGCTTCATTTTTATATAGAAAATCTTCCCATATGTTTAAAAAAGGGCTAATATTAATTTCATCATCATTAACTAGTATATTGTATAGATAAATATTTTTATTAAATATAAAAGAAGAATTACTAATTAATATATTGCTAATATATATATCATGACATTTAATATAATACCTTTTATATGAAGAATGAACGAACAAAATGGATAGGATAAACAAGGACAAATATTTGATGCTTATAAATTTCATTATTATTACGATATTGTTATGTATTAAATATTTTACTAATCAAAAAGGAATGTTGAGAATATGGAAAAAGAACGACATTTTTTTTTTGGGGAAATAAAAATAAATGAATAAATAATACATATATGTAAATATTATATATATATCATTGTAATTATGGACATTCCTTTTTTTAAATAAGTGAATATATAATACATAGATATTGGCAATATATTTTGTAGTGTTCTTTTATAAGTGAACAATGAAATTATTATATGTATGTAATGTATATATATAAATATATATATATATATATATATATGTGTGTGACTTATTAATTTTGTATGAATTATATTATATATATAGCTCGATTTTAATATACATGCACGTATATAGTTAATAAACCTTTTTTTTTAAAATCAAACAGGGAAAATAATGAGATACAAAGGGGATTTAAAAGATAAGATTTGATAAGAAATATATGCTTTTCAAATTGAGTTTTTTAAATATCTATATGAATAACATTTTTGTATTTTTAATATTACATTATATGTTTACTAAAAGTATAATTTGATTTCATTCTTTATCTTATATTTAGAAAAAAAAAATAAAATACATACATATATATATATATATATATATTTAAGGTAAATATCCGTACATTATATTATATTTAAGAAAATATTTTCTACAAATAAAAAAGGCTATCTTCTAAGATATTTTTTTGGCTATGGGCCATTTATTTCTTCTTTTTTTTTTTTTTTTATATACATATTTAAATATATTATGAAAAAAAAAAAAGAAAAAAAAAATGTGTACTTCAAAAAAAAATTATATATACATAAATATATATATATATATATTATTTTTTTTTCTTCAAAAACATATATGCAAATGAATATTTATCATTTCCTATATATTATATTTTGTGTACGAAAAAATAAATTATCCTCATTTAAAAAAAAAGAAAAAAAGAAGAATATATGTTTAGAGAATGTGTTTGTTTTTTTATTTTTTCATGATATAGATTTAAAAACATAAATATATATTTTTTTTTATGTGTTACAAAATTTATTATGACAAAAAAATATATAAAACTACAAAAGGTAAATGAAAAAATTTATTGGTTTAAATATATATGTTCTATATTTTTATATTATTGTACGTTGTTATTATATATATATATATATATATATATTTTTTTTTTTTACCTTTTATATTATTTATGATGTTGGATTTTATATAAAAATATATTATTATATATATTATATTTAATTTATATGTTATTTTTATTTTTATATGGATACAATTTTTTTTTTTTTATTTGCATGCGGTGTTCATAATATTAAAAAAATAATTTATAGTTAAATTATATATTTATATTATATATATATATATTATATATAATATAATATATATTATGAAAGTATAGGTTTTGGACTTTTATAATAAATATTAAAAAAATATTTGTACTTGAAATTTATTATATATAATATATATATATATATATATATATATAGAAATAAAACATCTATATATTTTTTATTATGTATTAAATTATTTTATTTTATGATACATATATTATTATATCATATATATAATATAATATATATATAATATATTTAAATTAATACCATACGTATTGAAAAATATTCTCGTAGCGTTTTTCAAAAATTATTTTTTTAATATTTTATTATATAGAGAGTAATATTCTATATAATATATTAATTCGTTAAAAAAAATTCAGACTAATAAAATATTTTATATTTTTATATTATATGATGTTATTTTTATTTGAAATATATAAAAAGATATATTATTAAATATATATGTATATATAATATTTATTTATTATATTATATTTTATTTTTTCATTGCGTAAATGTAGGAAAAATATTATATTATATATAAATGGATATATAAATATATATAATATATATAATAAATTATTTCTATATATATCTATGTATAAAAAAAGACTAATATTTTGTATTCAAAATTATTCATTTATATTATATATATATTTTAATATATTTTAGAAATTATATAAAAAAATAGGCATAATAATAATATATATATTTATATATATATATATATATATATATATAATATATGTATGTATAAATAATAATTACATAATATAATTTTTTATATTTTTATTTATATTTTTATTTTATTTTATTTTATTTTTATTATTATTTTTTTTTTTTGTTTGTAATTTTTTATTTAAAAATGGTGTTCAAAAGTTCGTACATATTTTTCTTTCTCTTCCTTGTGATACTTCATTTTAATAACGTTGTAGAAGGGGAGAATGAAACTACAACTGTCGAAAATAATCCTGGAAATAATGGTAATATGGGACCATCAGAACCAAAAGATAAGGACAAGAATATTGAAAAGGATGTAAATCACAACATGGGTATGAATAATAATAATAATAATAATAATAATAATAATAATAATAACATTAATAATAACATTAATAATAATAATATAAATAACAACAACAACAATAATAATAATAATAATAATAATAATAATAATAATGGTAATGGATTTTCAAATTTTTTTAATAAACTTTTTGGAAAAAAAAAAGATAACAAAAAAGAGGGAGAAGAAAAAAATGAAGAAGATTTAAATAGTAATAAGAATATTGAAAGTAATAAGGGGAGTGCTGTAACTTCTAATGTAGGGGATACAAATAATGAGGCAAAAGCAAACGACAACAATAATAATGATAATAATGATGATAATGATGATGTTGATGAGATTGATGAACGTGATGATAATGATAATGATAATGATAATGATGATGATGATGATGATGATAATGATGACGATGATAATAATGATAATAATAATAATAGTAATAATTTAACCGATACAAAAAAGGAGGGGGAGAAAATTGATTTAGGAGTTCAAAACAAAAAGCAAAATATTTTTTCAACCAACAATAAAGGATTAAATAAATATAATATAGATAATGAATTAAAAGAAGTAGATGGACTTTTAAAAAATGATAATTATATATTAAACAAATATCATGTTTCATTTTTTAATAATTTTGAAGAAGATACATATAATAAGAAGAAATTTATAAGACCGTATGATCTTAGCTTGTTAAAAAGTATATTAATATATAGACAAAGAGTAACAAGAAATTGTGTTAATGTTTTTCAAGATTTAAATGCTGTTTTTGGTAAATGTTATAATAAAGATGACACTAAATTAAGTATTACTCGTGATAAAGTTAAAAAAGAGTTAAGTAGGAAAAATGGGAATTTTGTAGAATATTTAATTGAAATGTTAGAAAATACACTTAATAGTATGAATGATGATTTTATTAATAAAGATAATTTTGATTTAAATAATTATGTTAAAGAATTTGAATTAATAAATTATTTATTAATACATGAAGATTCAGATATATTTTTAGAAACATATAATTTAATAAGTGGATTAAATTCAAAAATAGAAGAAACATCTATTGGAAAACTTAAATATGCAATATTACAAGGAAAACAAATCAATTACAAAATTAAGGATGATATTTATTATATCCTTAAAAACGCATATGCTAAATATTTTAAAATTGATGTATATAAAAAAGGAAAATTATTATATCCAACTTTATATTATCATAGAAATGCATTTATTAAATCTTTTGTAGTTGAATTTTTTAATAATAATAAAGTATGTGAGAATACAAAGTGTCCTCTCAATTCTAATTGTTATGTTATAGATGATGAAGAAACCTGTAGATGTCTACCTGGATTTAATAATATAAAAATTGATGATGAAATGAATTGTGTAAGGGATGATACATTAGATTGTTCTAGAAATAATGGAGGATGTGATATACATGCTAAATGTTCATTTATTGATAAACAAATTGTGTGTGAATGTAAGGATAAATTTGAAGGTGATGGAATATATTGTTCCTATTCTTTTTTTAGTTCAATACATAATTTTATTTTCTTTTTTATATTGTGTCTATTTATTTTTATTTTATAGTCTAGGGAAATTCTACATATTTTTTTTTTATCATACCGTAAAAAAAAAAAAATACATAAAATATATATATATATATATATATATATATAAGTAAATTTCCATTTTTTTTTTTTTTTTTTTTTTTTCTTCTAAATAAAAATAATTTTACAAAAAAATATTCATATGATTAAATAAATAAATAAATATATATATATATATATATATATTTAACTTTAAACGAAATTAAGTATAACAACTAATAATATTTTTTTTTTAACTTATACGTTATAGTTAAAATTATTATTATACCTGCATTTGATATACAAAAATTTTATTTATACAAACATTTATATATATATATAATTTTATATTAGTTGTATATAATGAGGATTAATCGTGTTTCATATGGTTTAATATATCTTCAATATTTTCATCGAATTCTACTAAATAAATCTATTTATAGTCCTTGTGGCTTCATTTTTATGATTATCAGTTTGCTTCATCTTATGAACAAGTGAATTATATAAATATGTATGATATGATAAGGTATTATATCTATTTTAATATTGTCCTTCCTTATTTCCATCTTAAATGTAATTTGTTTTGTCTTTTTTTTTGTCTTTGTTATCCTTTTTTTTTTTTTTTTTTTTTCTTCTTCTTCATTGTTTT
>NC_033650.1:21238-23214 GCF_001601855.1 Plasmodium reichenowi | reverse complement strand
AAAAAGTATATATATGTATATATATATATATATATATATATATATATATATATATATATATGGTAGATGAAGAGAATTGAATAAAATATAACAATCCACCCCTCTGAATATTGGAATTATAGATATCTCCTTAGATATATATAAAAATGTGTACAAAGAAATACATATAAAAGAATTTATATACCTATATGGTTATTTATTTTGTTCATTACTATATATTGTATAAACTTACATGTTTTTCCTTAATTGTTCACTACTTTTTTTTTATATATTTTTTTTTATTTTTTATTGGCACACCATGAGAGAAAAATGACCCAAAAAAAATCAGCAAAAAAAACAACGGTAGCTTGATAAATTCTTGGAACAAAAACAAAATTAATTAGAGTTAGTGGTGTCCATGTCATTAAGGATATCAAGAAAACTTTCATACCTGTATTAACTATTTTATCAATAATTTCTGATTTCCTTTGATTTTTTAGTATACCATTATAAAAGAAGAAAATAGTCAAATGTATAGGACCAAAAATAAAATTATCAAATAAAGTTGGGATAAAGGATTTATATAAAAATGTATTAGGTTTTGATTTAATAAAATTGGCTAATATTTTACCATACCACCATGTCATAATTGGTCCTTCTAATGTTAATCCTATGAGTGCCATTCTTAATGTTCTTAAAAAATCATATTCTACGACATTATTATTTTTATGTACTTCCATCATTTGACAAGTTAGATCAGCTATAAAATATAATGTACCAGCTATTATACAATTCATTAATAATAAATGTTTTTCAAATAAATTATTCATAAATAAAGATAATTTTCTAACAAATATCGATGAAAGAAATCCTTTTTTTTTGGGATATTTAGTTGCATATTTCATATCACGTGCTACATCATCTAAATTGATATTCGTTTCTATATGCGGGAAATTTTTTTTTTCTTGTATTTTCTTATTATTACTATATACATTTTGTACATTTTTACTTGGATACACATTTCTTTTATCATATCTCGCGTATTTTATATTATATAAGGTGCACACATTATTTTTTATTTGTATTTGGTATAAATATTTTTTGTTACTATTGATATTTACTATATTATTAAAAATGCAATTCGCATATCTATTTATATTATTTGTATAACTATTTATTTTCTTATAGTTTATGGGATTATTCTTGGCATTCTTAATATAATAAATAGGATTATTTTTATTCATATAATCATAATTACTGTTATGTATATCTTGTTCTGTTTTTTCCTTATTTATAACATTTTGTTTATTATTATTAATTTTAGGATATGTTTGGAAATTTTTGTTTTTTAGGTCGTCTTTTTTCAATTCGTTTAATGTATTAAAAGTATTAAGGTAAAATGAATTATTATTTAGTTTGCATCTAATTTTATCTGGTAATTTTAAGTTGTTATATATATCCGTGACATACCATCTTTTAAAATAATAATCTAAAGAGAAAAAAATAAATACACATAAAGGTGGTTAATTGTAAAAATAATGTGCATAAAATAAATGAATTTAGAATTTTATATTATTAATAAATTGTTTTTTTTTTTTATTTTTTTTTTTATTTTTTTTTTTATTTTTTTTTTCTCCATACCTAAATGGGAAGAGTTCACATTTTTTGCTATAATTTTTATATGTTTTCTTTTTATGTCCATATAAGCATTAATTAACATTATATGTTATTGTTTTTCAATAAGTTATATACAACAAGGGTATAAAACACATATCATATATAAATATATATATATATATATATATATATATTTATTTATTTATTTGTATTTTGTCCAACAGTTGTATATTTTATGGAAAATTATTAAAGTTGGGTTATTATTTGTTATACCTTAAGGTATATGTAAAAATGAATAAAATATATATATATATATATTATATATTATATATTATATATGTGTGTAATATATTTCACACAAAACTACAACAAAAAAAAAA
>NC_033650.1:13523-20975 GCF_001601855.1 Plasmodium reichenowi | reverse complement strand
TTTTTTTTATTTTAATTTTTTTTTAAAAATTAAAAAAATATTATAATTTAATTATTTTTTTTTATATTTTTAATATATTTTTAAATTAATTTAAAAAAAACTAAAAAAAAAAAAAAAAAAAAAAAAAAAAAAAAAAAAAAAGTAAAACAAAGAAAATTACATTTTTTACTCATGTATACTTTCATTATACTTTCTATAATTTTAAAATAATATGAATTTAGAATAATACAATTTATAACATGTACTTTTTTTTTTCTTTTTTCTTTTATTTATTAAGAAAAATATAAATAATGATATATTTTATAAGTACATTATAGGATAAATTACAGAACAAATGAAAAGTTTAATAAATTCATAAATAAATAATAAATATTATATATATATATATATATATTTATACCTAATTTTTGGTATTATGTAAAAAGGTACTAAACATAATAATAAAAATATTCATATTTTTTAAAAAAAAAGGATTACAAATTATGTCAATTCACCCTTTATTTTAACTTTTTTGTTAAGAAATTTATATATATATTATTTATATAAATTTAATATAATATTATAATATAAACAAAAATATGGAAGTTTGACAATAAGAAAAAAAAAAAAAAAAAAAAAAAAATATACATATATACATTATATTTTGAATATACCTATAATATATATATATATATATATATATTTATATATATAATTTATTTTTCAGCATAAGCGATTCGATGCAATAGAAAAAAAAAATATATAAATAATATATAATTATATATATATATATATGATATGTATGATGATATTTATATATATTATTAAAATATAAGAATTGGATACTTATTATTTTATTTTACCTTATGAGAAATATATTCTTCTCTTATTTAATTTTTAGTTCCTATTATTTTATTTTTTTATCTTATCTTTTATTTATTTGTTTATATTTGTTTTTTTCTTATATGATTTGATCTTGTAAAAATATTTTAACAATAATAAGAATGACCATTTTGTGATATATATGTAAAATGTTATGAAGATTAAGTAATATATATTTTTTTTTTTTTTTTTTTTTTTTGGAAAGGAAAGAAATAAATATATGTTTACACTTATATTTATCTTTTGATTATATATACATATATATATATATATATATATATATATATAATGTGTTATATATATGCTATTTATATTTTTTTATAAATTAAAATATTAATTTATAACTTAATGTAGAATGAATTTAGTTGATTATGAAATATCAAGTGAGGACGAAAATGAAAAAGATGAGAAAGATGTAAAAGGAAAAATATACGAAAGATCCGATGAACATATTGAAAATTTTCCAGAATTATCAAATGACCTTGTTAATAATAAAAATGAAAAGATTCATATTACATATAATGATGACTCTTTTTTATTAAAAGAGGGAGAAAAACAAAAAAAGAATTTGATAAGAGATAGTTGTGAAGAAAAATTTATAAATAATGAAAATATTACTACTATACCAATAGATATATGTGATGATAAGAATGGTAAAGAAAAAAATAATATAATAAATAATAAAAAAGAAGATAATAATAATGTTGATATTTTTAATAAGGACGATTTTTTATATATGAATATAGATGAAAATAATTTTGATGAAATATTTAATATATCGGAAAATGAATACTCAGATATATTAAATACAAAAATTGAAGAATTATCAAAATTGTATGAACTAAATTTAACCATAAATAAAAATATTATTAATTCGAATGAATATAAAAATCCATGTATTCTAGAAAAAATCATGGAAATATTTCAAATTGATGTGTATTCGTCTAATTACCCATTACATATGTATAATCCTAAAATTTTTTCGTCACTTGATTTATTTAATGAAAGAAGTCAAGAAAATATTCAAAATAAGGTTGTTAATACAAAATGGTCAAATGTATAGAAATTATATATATATATAAATTATCATATTTTATATAAGGTTTAAATTAAATCATGTCACATGAAAAGTTTATTAATTTGTTTATAAAAATATATTTTTTTTTTTGTAACAAAAACAAATTTTACGATATAAAAATAATATATATATATGATCATATTGATAGAATAAAAAATAAGGAAATACAAAATGAAAAATGTATTAGGTTATATACATACATATATATACACACACACAAACATATATATATATATATATATATATATATATATATATATGTACAACTGATCATATCTTATTAATCATTTTGGTGTAATTCCATAGGAAAGGTAATTGGATATATAAGAAAATTTATCAGTTGATCCTTGTAAGTATTTAAAGAATTCATCAAAATTTTGAATTGAATTAATCGCCTTTTCTTTTAATAATTTTTTTTCCTTATCCTTATTATGACATAATATACAGACATTGTTATCCTTTAAACAATAAGAATGGTATGAATGTTTACATAAAAAATGAATCAATGGCACTGATAAAATTTCTTTACATATAGAACAATAAGCATTATCTATTAAATAAAAATTATATTTTTTTTTTAATTGTTTTTTCTTTATTTTTTTTAATTCTTTTTTATCCTTTTCTATTTCTATACATTTGTCATTTATATTTTTATTTATATCATTCATATATGCTACTACCATATTTTGTATACAGCTATAACTTTTGTTGTATTTTTTTAAAATTTGAATTAAGTTGAATATACTTAAGTTCATATCTTGCCTTATTTTTTTTATAAATTTAATTAAATATTTTTCATCATTTAACATAGAAAGATAATAAAAAATATAATTATATGATAAGGAACCATTTAACTTTAAATGGTTAATACATATGTTATATATAATTTTTTGGAAATTTCTATTTAATATTTTATAACTACTGTTTATTTGCATTGTTTGTTCATTTGGTTTATGTTTCCTTAATTGTTCATATACCATATGTTCATCCTTATTTATTTTGTTTATTTTACCTTTTGTATTATTTATGAATTTGTGAATAGAGAACAAAAGTGATATATCATATTTGTTCATTTGTGTTGATGTATATATCAAACCTTTATTATAATTATATATAGATAATAATAATACAGATAAGAAATTAATATTTTTATCCTTATTATTCTGGATTAATTTATCTATGTTAAATGTTAGGATATTGTTCTGTTCATTGGTTTGATCTTTATTAATTATTTTATTTGTTGTAGTGTTTTCTTTTTGTTTGTTTGTTTGTTTGTTTGTTTGTTTGTTTGATTGTTTGTTTGTTTGATTTTCTTCTTGCACTGCTTTTTTATATTTTTGTAATAATATTTGTATTACAGTTAGAAATAATATATAATCATATTCTCCATTAAATATATCCAATTGTAAATTTGTTTTATTTATTAAGTTAACAGCTGTTGTAGATTCTTGTGAATTATTATCGTCTGATAAATTATGACTATCACTAGGACTGCGATTTTGATTTCGATTGTTATCCTTTTCATATATATGGAATGAATTTATTTTATTTTTTTTTTGTTTGGTTACAGAATTGAATTCATCACTATCATGATAAATGTTTGAATAGTGTTGTTTTTGTTTTTCTTGTATATGATTTATTTTATTTATATTTACATTTTTATCAAGAAATTTGACAATAAACATAAAAAGAAAATCGATATTATCTAAAAATAAGGGGATAAAAATTGTTAGATTTATATTATACTTTTTAATTATTTTTTTTAATAAGTAGATTGTTAGTTGTGGGTAATATTTAATAAATTTATAACCATATTTAAATAATAAGATACAAATATTTTCGACATCTAACTTAAAAATATATTTTAAGCTTTTTTCATAATTTTCATATTTTTCAATTAATATAGAAACATATGTGAAATGGTCCTTATATTTTTTTGACAGATTTAATACTATATTATAATAACCCGCATTTAATAAAAATTTGTATGTTTTATTTAAATTAATTTTGTCTTTGTTTTTTTTAATGAAGGATATCATTTTTTTTTTTTTACATTGCTTTTTATAACATGATAATAACATCATAGTATGTTCATCGTTAAATTGATGATATACATGTAATTTCTCTAAATATATGGTTAAATATTCATATAAATCTAAATTTAAATATTTATGTATAACATAGGATGTATCTAAATAATTAATTGTTTGAATATATTCATATATAGCATTTTCATATTGTTCTTTTTCAAATAAGAAATCTGCATATATTTTATGTATGGAATTTATATTAATTATTTGATAATTTTTATTTAAATTTGCATATTTAATTAACCATTGATATAGTTTTTTTTTTTTGAACATATTTATAATTTCATTAATATTTCTTTCTTTTAATATTATTTTAATTTGATTTCGACAATTTTTAAAGAATTTATTTAACGTAAACATATTTTCATTAAAAATTTTATTTGTATCATTATTTCTTTCATCTTTTGATAAGCTCATAGTTATATCATTTTGATTTGTTTGTTTTTCTGTTTTTTTTAGTGTATCCTGATTAATATTATCTTTTGTATGATTTAAGTTATATAATTCTTTTTTGACATCTGTATTTATTATATCTTCATTAAAAAAAAAATCATTAGTTATATATTTATAATGATTAACTTCATTGTTATAAATAGTATTGTTGGTAGAATCTACAATGTTGTTCTTATTATATATTTCTACATCTTTGTGTTCATTTTTTAATTTATATTTGTTTTCTTCTTGTTTACACATATTGATATTATTAGTAACATTATCTCTTTTTAGAATCTTTAAAGCGTCTCCATCTAATTTAGAATGTAATTTTAATTTTAGTTGTTCATAGAAATAAAATTTATCTACTTTTATTTCTGGTTTGGATATTTCCTCTTCTATTAATAAGAAGAATAAATTATTGAAGAAAATAACATTACTTATTGGTTCATTCAATAATAAAGTTGAGACTAGTAATTTCATATCTTCATAAATGATATATATATGAAGGAAATATTTTTTATTAACTTCTTTTAATAAAATTAAATAAAATTTGCAAGAAAATAAATTAATTATTTTATTTTCTAAAAGAATAAATTCAAAACTTAGGTTATTTAAATTCAAAACAAAAAGGACGTTATACATATTTTGGCATATATATAAAACATTAAGATCTTCATTATATATAGATAAGATTGGTTCATCATTATTTTGCAGAGTATTATTATTTATATTGTCTTTCACCCTATTAATATTATTATTATTATTATTATTATTTTTTGATATGTCATTATAATTGTTATGTGTTATATTATTAGATGAAGTATTTTTTTCATTATTATCCTTTTTTGGGTCATTATTTGATACATCACTTATTTTATTTATATGCTTTTTTTTATTATTTATAGATTCTCTGAAGTAGGATAAATTTAAATTGAAACTATCAATATGTGTATAACTAATATGCGAATTTTTAATATCTAGTTGGTATATATATACATATGAATTTTTTATTACTAACAAGATATGATTTTTTGACAAATATATATTTTCAATAAGTTCTTTTCCGTCTTCTATTAATTCACTTTGATTTATACTATAATCTTTATTTAAGAAATAAAAAGTAATTTTCTTATTTTCTAATGTTATTATATATTCACTACATTTTGCTATCAGTGTCTTTTTAATGTTATTAATATTTTTGCTTAACTGAATTTTTTTCAAAAGTGTAAAGTTGCTTTCCCTAATATTGTAAACACTACAAATGAGTGAATTCTTCCCTTTCCTATAGGACCATGAAAAATAAAATAAAATAATATATATATATATAAACATATAGATATAGATATATATATATATATATGTGTATACTCATTTTTGTTATTATTTGAATATTCCATGTAAATATAATATAAAGGATATCGTTTTATACACTAAATAAAATAAATATATAAAAGAAAAATTAAAAAACAATTTATAATAAATAAATAAAAATATAATTCTATATATTTCATTACCCTAAAACAATAAGATTCTTATTTTTCTCATTAAAAACGAAATCAACTACATACAGATCTGTATTTATTGTAATAACATTTAAGGAAGACGGATCAATGATCAGTATTTTGTCTAGAAATACATTTATAAATTTATTGGATGATGAAAAATATATCCCTTCATAAGAGTTTAAAAAAATTTTTATATCATCTACAAAAATAAAGATATGAATGTTAGTTGTATATGTATTAATAAATCAAGATCTGTTTCTTTTTGGTTTCATATATTTTTCTTCTATAATGATATATTACATAATTTTTATTTATTATATTATATTATATTATATTATATTATATTATATTATATTATATTATATTATATTATATTATATTTTGTTTTATTTTGTTTTGTTTTGTTTTATTTTGTTTTAATTTTTTTTCTTATTTACCTGTATCTTTTGAATTATCCTTGTCAAAAAGAGGCAAATTTCTAAAATTGAACATTTTGTTATATTTATATTATTTAATACATAATCTATTACATTTTTATATATATTTTACAAAAAAAAAGAATTAGGAAATAAATAATTTTGATAATGAAGAAAATGTTACTATCTCCACTATTAAATGGTAACTTTATGCTTTTTCTTTAATTTTATAAATACAACTATATATATTCAATATGGGGAATTTTTACAAATACTCCATGTGTTTTTATTTTATTTTATTTTATTTCATTCTTTTTATGGAAGAATATATATATAATAATATATAAGTATTATATTTGGAAAACTTATTATATATATATATATATATATATATATATAATAACAATAATAATAATATTAGATGTATGTAATTATATATATATTTAATTAAAATGAAATTCTTTTTATGTTATCATAAATATATTTTTTAAAAAATATATAAAAATAATTTAAAATGATTAGATGAAATATATATTATATGTATATATATATATATATATATATATATATATATATATATTTATTTATTTAGTTTTTTTTTTTTTTTATTTTTTTTTTGTTATATATACATATTTGATATTCTATTAATTTTTATGAAAAGTTCAAAGTGAAATGGTAGTAATATAAACCAGAAGGGAGAAGATACTCTTATACAATATATATAAAAAAATAATAATAAAAGGAATATATATTTTTATATACATTTCAATAATACATATGTTATAAAAAGATATTTTATTATGTTTTTTTTTTTTTTGTTTTTTTTCCTGTTTAAAACATGAAAAGGGAATAATATTTATATATATATATGATTAAGAGTGTATTTAATAAAATAGTAACATAATAATTAATAAAAAAAAAAAAAAAAAAAAAAAAAATTATTATTAATAAAAAAAAATTGAAATTAAAAAAAAAAAAAAAAAAAAAAAAATAAAAAAAAAAATAAAAAAATTAAAAATAAAAATAAAAAAAAAAAAAAAAATAAAATAATAATATAAAAAATATTA
>NC_033650.1:11341-13123 GCF_001601855.1 Plasmodium reichenowi | reverse complement strand
TTTTTTTTTTTTTTTAAAAAAATAAAAAGAAAAAAAATTTATAAAAAAATATAAATAAAAATAAAATTAAAAAAAAAAAAAAAAAAAAAATAAAAAAAAAAAAAAAAAAAAAAAAATACATTATTATTAATGAATAAGAATTGGGATTAAAAAAAAAAAAAAAAAGGACAAGATGTGAAAATAGAGTAAAACATTTATAATATATATATATATATATATATATATATATATTATTAGTGACATATTTGTTTATATACATGTTAATTTAATAAACATAGTAATAATTAAGGAATAAATAAAATGAGTGAAGTGAAGGATGGCGTTAAGATTGAGTTACTTCGTTTAAGTCCCCCCTTGTTTAATAACAATATTTGGAATATGTTTAAAATAACTGAAATGGAGAAAATAAGTTTTGATAAGGACATAAATGATAATATTAGTTTATCAAATGAAATAAGTTTAAGTCTACCTATAAATTCTCGAAAGGTTTATATAGGTCAGAATTTTAAATCTCAAATTAATATATCTAGCAATTTAAAAAACAATATTCAAGTGAATTTAATAAATGTGGATATTTGGACTAGGGATAATAATTTTAACATTTATAAAAATGAGGAATCAGTAAATATATCTCCTAATACCTTTTTTAGTTTTGTGACTTGTTTTCCAGTATATTTCTTTGATGTTTTTACGTAATGATACATATATATATATATAATGTATGTTTTTTTTATTTGAGGTTGTATAAATATTTATGGAATATTTATATGTATATTTTTAAATATAATGTGTGTAGCTATTAAATCTGTATATATTCATATAAATAATCTTTCCAAAGTATTATATATTATATATTTTTTATTATATATAATATATTATATATTATTTATTATATATAATATATTATATATTATTTATTATTTATTATTTTTTTTTTTTTTTTTAGAATTCGATGTACTGCGGAATATAAAATTGGAAGTGAAAAGAAAAAATTAAAAAAAGACTTTAACTTTATAAGTAGAGATCCATTTAATATAAGGTATAGTTTGGTACATAAAAATGATAAACTGTACATGCAAATAATAATGAAAAACACTGAGGAAGATAACATAATGTTAAATGATATTATACTTAAAGATATAAAATGTGAATTAATTAAAAACGAGGGATGTAATAAAGTTCATAATGGAATACATTATTTTAAACAACATGATGAATATTCTATGATTTTTCGTATAGATGATGAAAAAAGTAAAAGATATATTTTAAATAATACATTAGATAATGATAATATAACAAATATGGAAATAATATATTTTACTAATAATGGTGGGAAAGGAATACATAATTTACATTATTTAAAGAAAAATACTAGTACAGATAATTTTAAGATATACTTAAAAGAAAATAATAATATTTATTATACATTAAATAAAATATATAACTTTGAAATTATTTTTGAAAATAATACTGATGAAGATATGTTTTTGGAAATTTTTGTTCACAATAATTCAAATATTCATATTGTTAATAATTTTGTTAAGGAACATATAATAAAGAGTAAAACCAAAAAATCTCATTTTTTTTATACTTTATTTATTAACCAAGGAATTCATTTTTTTAATAATATTACTATATATGATAAAAAAAACAAAACAAAGAAAGAATATATAAAACTATTTAAATTGTTTGTTAAATAATATACACAGGTATATATACGTGTATATTTATTTATTCTATTTTATTTTAATTTTTTTTTTTTTTTTTTTTTTTTTTTTTTTT